>NW_027481911.1:330000-492500 GCF_051107435.1 Chaetodon auriga | reverse complement strand
TGTTAACCCTAGTCCGTCACAACCACTAACTGATTGATAATTGATTAATTTAGAAAAAGATCAACAGATTAATGGATGATGAAAATTGGCAAATCATGTAAGAATTAGGAAGCTGATTGTTCATCGGGGTGTGGTGGGGCATCGCCAGTGGCTCTTGCTACCCCCTAATTTGGCTTCTGTTATAGGGAGTGATTCAACCCATCTATAAATTTTCTTACACTCGAAAGTCCACTGGACCACTTAGAATTGCTCAAATGTACTTGTTACACATACCGGGCTGCGGCACCCGTGAACAGCTATTTGTCCTGTAATACAGGGAATAATGGTCAGGCAGGGAGACGTGTCTCGACTCTACTGAATCCTCTGTCGTTATATTTATTTACAATTCACCTTAAACTGTTTGCATTAGTCCTTTACCCAGTATTCACTACTGCTGCACATATTCCGTCTCCTCACACATGTTTCCATGTTCACAAAACACAAAATAAATCTCAAAATCTCAAAACAACATATCTATACATACATTTATCCAAACAAGTTTGGCCACCTCTGCATCCCAAATGCACTAACACAGACACCATCAAGTCTCTCCTGGACTTTAGCTCTACAGTATTAAGAATGGAATACACTTACAAAATTTAACAGATAGCAACCACTAATTGTGTTTAAATATACTCTTAAACTACCAACTGTGCTTAAACATATTAACATTCACTCTTAAAACTAATGTTAACAGTTTCTGTACATTTAAAATAATATGTACCTTTAAGCACATCAAACAATGTACACGGAGCCAGTTCGTTACATAAAAATAGCATAAAAAATGGAGACGTGTGGCTAACAAAAGTCCATTCTTTTTTTCTCATGGTGACTTTGCAGGACATTATTGCTAATGGCAGTGTTTGGATTGGGACATTCCCTCATCTCTCATTCGGTGTAACAGCTCACTCTCTATCCACACACCCTCCAGTCACATCCGCTTGGCGCTTAGATTTTGTAGGATGCTTTCAACAGTCGTCAGATTAAGTTGAGCAGGAGGTTGTCTCTGAAAAGTGAAAAAAGAAAACTTCGGTAACACTTTCTATGAAGCCCACATCTATAGTGCATTATGGGCGCATTCATAGTGAATTATAATTCTCATCATAAGAAATCATAATGCATTATGACTACACTTATAATGCTTTATGGGGCACTATATCAACAGCTATGAATAACTATAAATCTAGCTTATAATGACTTATAAATCCAAGGGTCTTATGAGTGCTCTTGACAGGTTATAAACTACACCATAGGTTCTACAACAGGATGAAATCAATCAGTTGAAAGCTGGGGAGACTATAAGTGAAAAAAAAAGTGTCAAAAAATGAAGAGTGAACAAAGACCCAACCAGAACCACTGCTCATCTGAACACTAAAATGTACAGTACAGTCATTAGAAAACTGCAAATGTATTGTACAAACTTGGATTATAACAATTAAATTCAGTTAAGTTTGAGTCAGAAGCCGCTCCCAGAACCTGCTGGTTGTCTTTAGCGTGTGCAGGTGAGCACATGCCACGTTGGGAGAAGAGCAAAGTCTGAACTCAAGTGCTCCAGAAACACAGGCTTTGCTTGGACCATTTCCATTTCATCCACCTCCAAAAGAGAAAAGAAAAAGAAAGAAAAAGTCAAACAAGTGGTTCTAAAAACCCCGGAAACAAACTGAGCCAACTGAGGATTTGAAAGAGTCGCAAGGATGCACTTGTTGTCCACCAGCTGTGTGTGTGTCCTCCTCATCGCCGCGCTCCTCCTCCAAGTGAACGGTTTGGAGACTGTTACGGGCCTGAATGGAGAAACGCTCCAGATCCTGTGAAACATTGGAGCCATAAAAGCAGAAGACAGGGAGAAAATAATAATTTGGGTTTAGAATTTGTATTTTTTTTTATTTATTCTTTTTTTTTTCTTAATTTTTTTTTCTAAAAACTTTATTTTCCTTTTATAGAGTAAAAACATGAACAAAAACTAAGAAAAATCAGTCATGAGTTACGCCCATGACCATGAATGGACCGTAGTACGCTGTGGGAAAAGAAGTGGTTGTTCCCGTAAGCGTACTGAATATTACACCAGAACACTTATCCGCTTTGACAGCCATTGCTCTTTATTGTTCACTCATTTGTTGTTGTGTTGTTGTTTACCTTCGTGTTTTAAATAAATATTTTTGCTACACAGGACAACGCCTTCAAGTCTTGTTAACATACGACTGACATAGAAAGGGTTACAAAAAAGTGAAAAACACAAAGGCACTGTCTTTTCTTAAACTCATTTATTTGAGAAACAAAAGGTTTAAATATTGAAAAAGCTACTGCAGGAAAAGGGCAGACATAAAATACTGCATGTGAAACATTCCTTAATGATATATGGATAACTGTAATCACCAGACATGAGGATGAACAAATCATTTAAACAGCTACAAGAACAAACAAACAAATAAAGGGGGGCAGGTGCCAAAGAATGCATTTCATTCTTGCAGAGGCACGTCCAAACTATTCCCAAAAAGGGCCGTGTGGCTGCAGGTTTTTTCCTCCGACCGATCAAGAGCACGCAGTCTGACCAATCAGCTGTCTGAAGACTGGGATCAGCTGATGAAATGAGTCAAGTCTGTTGTGCTGCTGCTCCGCTCGAAAGAAAACCTTCAGCCACTCGGCTCTTTGTGGAATAGAACAAAAAAAAAAAAAAACACTTCTGCTAACAATAGTCGTTGGGTTCCATTGATTGCATTTCTATTTGTTTTGAGGTCAAAATCAATCAAAATCAAAATCTTTTTAATGGTTTGTAAGTGAAGGACTGATGGTCGTTGTTACTTCCTAAGGTGGGTGCAATGACTTGTTTTGTCCACTAGATGGAGACAAGTGACTACGGACACAACAGTTTATCTGTGTTGAAGTCTGGGACCCACTGCTTTAACACCTAGAGCTTTGACCTTTGTCCCTGTCTGTCTGTCTGTCTGTCTGTCTGTCTGTCTGTCTGTCTGTCCGTCCATGTCAGTGTGATCCATTAGTCCTGTGCTGTTGTTCATTGCAGCATATTTGAATAGAGCAGCCTATGAAACACTAATGCTGGACAGAGCAGAGTAGGTGTTGGATACATTCTATATGTAACCGGCAGGTTAGGTCTGCCCCACCACCGCTGTATTCTAACAGTAACGTCCCCGCTTCTTCCGGTCACACACCTGCAGCGAGGCTCCTAATCAGCACCATTAGCGTGACATAAATGCAGGTAGCGGCGCGCCAGCCAATCTCTCTCTCTCTCTGTCTCTCTCTCTCTCTCTCTGTCTCTTTCTGTTGTAAGGTGGAGGTTTTTTTTTTTGGTTGTTGGTCTGTTTTTGAGCACTTGACTGTTAGTATTACTGTTGTTTTTCTGGACCGGTGAGCAAATAAAAGTGGTTTGAAAGATCAAAAATCTCTGTCTCTCTCTCTCTCTTTCTTTCTCTCTCTCTCTGTCTGTCTCTCTGAGTCTGTCTCTCTCTCTCTCTGTCTCTATGTCTCTCTGTCTCTGTCTGTCTGTCTGTCTGTCTGTCTGTCTCTTTCTCTCTGTATGTCTCTCTGAGTCTGTCTCTGTCTCTCTCTCTCTGTCTCTGTCTCTGTCTCTCTTTCTGTCTCTGTCCGTCTGTCTCTCTCTCTCTGTGTCTCTATGTCTCTGTCTGTCTGTCTGTCTGTCTGTCTCTCTCTCTCTCTCTCTCTCTCTCTCTCTCTCTGCCTCTATGTCTCTTTGCCCTCCTGTCAGCTCGTCCTCAAGCTTGATGATGAGGCGATCATTTGAATCGTGTGTTGAAGCAGGAAACATCTAAAACATGCAGGGCAGGGGTCCCAGAGGACTTAAGAAACACTGCTCATGCACCTTCCTATCAAAAGTTATTCACAAATGAAATCTTGATCCAGGGGGTCATTGGTGTGCAAAGTGCTATCACTGTGATACGTGGGCTGGCCCATGCCTGCCCTCCTGTGGCCACTGAGGGGATCTGTCGCTTCGTGCTGCAGCATATGTGATGAGATGGCAACGTGATGCACCGAAGGCCCACCGAAGATCTCAAAAAGTGTGAGTCAGTGTATGTCCAATTAAGAAGAGAGATTAAATCTGCAGACCCAATTTACTGTATAAAGAAATTAATAGAAATTCAACCTCACTTGCGTTGCATTGCAACCCGAACCCTGTCTCCTGTGAAATAGAACAACATCTTCAACTGATATTGAGGTGGCACTGGATGCGGTGGTGTGTTCCAACTGCTTGCCCCCAGACTCTCTCACTGTCTTCATCATCACACTCTGTCGAACCGTCAACGTCATGGAGTTTTGTGAATCCTGCTGGAAGTTGATGAGGAGTCCACTGTGTCACCCCCCCCCCCCCCCAACAAAAGAAAAAACAAAAACAAACAAAAGTAAAAAATAGGAAAAAAAAGAAAAAAGAAAAAAAAACCTCCACATGGACTCTGCCTTGACGTGGCGTGGAGGCTTGTATGTCTCAGTGATCATAGGCACTCTCCAGATTGGCTCTGCCCAGCAGAGTTTACTCTTGTTTGGTCAGGCAGGAGGAAGCTGTGCAGGATAGAGCCGATCTGGAGAGTCCCTATGATCACTGAGACCAGACTAAAGAGTCCACAACTTACACGATGTTGAAGACATAAAAGAAGGAGGAGAAGAAAAAGAAAAACTAGTCAGGTATATTTGTATAGCCCAAAATCACAATTTACATCACCCCAATGGGCTTTACAGTCTGTACAAAGTGTGACATCCTCTGTCCTTAGACCCAGCAAGCCTGAAGTGGTATTGCATCGAGATTTATAGCTTATGTTCACTGTTCATTGGAAAGTGTTCGTAAAACTGTTGTTCACAATTACAGTTCTGTTCATAACACTCTTAGAAAAAACATGTTGTTGTTGACGTGTTCTTTTGCAGTGATTCGTGTTTGTTCTGAAGCAATTTAGAAAGTTGTTCAGTTGAGATTTTTCACAGTTTGTTGTTTGCTTGTGCGTGTCTTTGTGTGTTTTGTACCTAAGCCTGAAGTGGTATTTCATCTAGATTTTATTACTTTGAAATCACAATATCATCTTGACAGTTCATTTAACTTTCATGAAAAACATTGTGACTTTGAATAAATACGATTCATACAGTTATCACTCATTATTGTTCAATTACACATACAGAGAGGGAGGGAGAAAGAGGGAGATACAGACAGACAGACAGACAGAATGACAGAGAGACGCTCAGTCGCAAAAGCAGGATCGGCCAAAAGACTGAGGCTGTAGTTTGGACTGTTGACCAGTAGATGGAGACAAATGATAAGGCTTGGCAGCTGGGACAGACTCAGCGAGTCCTCTGGAGCCAGCTCCTAAGAGATTTCTGAATGATAGAAATCAGGAAAACACACTAGATTAACCAGCTGTATGTGCCGTGACAGACAAAGAGACCCACCCTTTTTCAGGTTTGTTTGATTTCCTCACCTGTCAAATCTTTTTTTTCTCTGTTGTTTTGATAATTACATTGATCTCCTAATAATAAAAATAATACGCCATGTCTAACACAACTATTCTGTCTAGCAATTTAGTTTATTCACAAACAACAACAATAAAAACATGCATTCATCAATAAACAATTTACTCTTACCTACTGTTTCACCTACCTTGGATCCTTTGTCGTCCCTGTGTGAGCAGGGACCTGCTCCAATGTGCATAAGCAGCTGCACTCACACCTACACAAACACAAACACACATCAACAACACATCAATGGCATAAATGTGCGCCCCCTAATTCGGGGGCGCTGAACACGCCAGTCTTGGTCCCATGTCCCATGTTGGCTAAGAGGGTGCGTGATCAACAAGTGATGCTGTGTAGGGTGGGCTAAAACTTTCCAGGAGTTGGAAGATTGAAAGGTAAGATACGGCACCGTCAGCTCTTCAAAAAGTCGACATTTTAAGCATATTCTGTGTGTCTTAATGCATTTTTATGTGAAATTAGACATTTCAGGCATATCAACCTGTTGACATGCTCACACACCACACAGAAATTAGCAGGATAACGGCCACCAAGTTGCGCCGCTATTTATTATAACAGTGGAACAGACAGAGGAATTAGTGATGTGTTGGTCGGACATTTCGGGTTACAAAACATCATAGACCACCGCCCAACGCATCTGAAGAGGGTGTGTATGAAAACCAACACACAAGAGGAAAGGGAGCAAGAGGCATCCAGAGCAATTGCCTCCCAGAACTTATTTGCCAGAGAGGGCAGAGTTTGGGACTTCTCAGAGCTCGAGGAGTATTGCAAAGATCCAGCTTCTTGTGTCAGCCTATGCCTTCGCCTTCAGAGTTGAGGATTCATAGTCTGGGATGCTTATTGCAGGGCCTTCCCTGTAACACTGACTGGTGACCCGCCTTTAAAAGACCAATGTACAAAGGCTGGTTTTCTACACTACCGGCCTTACTACCACAAGTGGAGGGATCTCCAACTTAGGCAGTGGAGTCAATACATACTGTGTAAGCATTGTGCATGTCTTGTTAATGGAGGCACCTGTATTGCATCATTTTTCTTCCATGCACACCTTTTCTGAGGTGTGCATGTATATAAATACATACACGCACGCATGCACACACACACACACACACACACATATATATATTTATAGCTGTTATGCTACTCACTCACCTTTTTGTACTCCATCATACAGCTCATTCCATTGACAGGAAAGGCAACCCCACTCATGCAGCCCGAATACAGAAGACACTGGACAAGGAGACAGTCTGGACATCAAACAGACCCACTGTCGATGACCTTGTGAAGGCCGGGGTTCCCCCTCAACAACAAATTGAGGACAACAACCTCCTCATCCGCTCAGTCGCTGAGCAGAATTGGAAGGGCTTGGCCTTTAAGGATTTTCGAGAGGAAAAAGGCAAAGGTACATGCACACATGACTTGCAATCCAATCCCCAATTTTAAGTGAGTGATTACTTCTATGTGCATGTGTTGAGTCGGTGCTCCCAATTATTAAATGTTCATTTATTATTTTGTGTTTATGATGGGCAAACTTAATGTTATGTTATGTTTATTGAGTGTTTGAGTTGATTGAGGACTGATTGATTGCAGCTGTCTGATATCCATTGTGGGCGTGTTTAATAAAAGTCTCGCACCCGCAGCTGAGTTCAGTTGTGTGTAGGTGACCTGGGAAACAGCAGAGCGTCTCCAATTCATTTCTCCTTGTATAAGGTGCTTTTTTCTCTGACTTTTGGGTTCACAATGCTGTGCCGCTGTATAGCCCTACTCTGTCAACAGGTTATGGGCCCAGAGGAATCCAGAGACAGTTTAGTGTGTTTCCACCGTGTGAGATGATTAGATGCTGTTAGCACCATGAGCAGAAGAATCACAGACACAAGCTGCTGGTCCCGGCTCCTATTTGACGGAGATGAAAAGAATTACGAACTATGGGAGAAGACGTTTTTGGGCCGCCATCGTCTGCAGAGCCTGAAAAACATTGTTTTAAATGACACCGACACGGAAGACGCAGAGGAGCTGCTAGTAGATGCAGCCAAGAATGCCGAGGCTTTGATGACAAAAGTAGCAGATGACAGCCGAGAAGCTCTGAAGATTTTAAGGGACTATTAACGAGGTAAAGGAAAGCCACGCATAATCAACCTTTATACAGAACTGACATCACTTCAAAAGTCAGTCAGTGAAAGTGTGACTGAATATGTGATCCGCGCTGAGACCACAATCACAGCTTTGAGAAATGTTGGAGAAACGTTAAGTGACGTTATGGTTCTGAAGGGGCTGCCTGAGTCCTTCAAACCATTTGCGGTTCATAATACACAGCGTGCTGAGAACGTATCTTTTGCCGAGTTTAAAACAAAGCTACGCAGCTACGAGGACACAGAGAAGATGCAGGCTGCAGCAACAGATGACGATGTGATGAAGGTGCGCATGCAGCAGCAGAGGGGGAGACCTGCCAGCGCAGGTGACCAAGGAGCAGAGAGGGCAGCAGCGGACCTGGCGTGCTTCAAATGCGGCCCGAAGGGACACCTGGCCAGAGCCTGCCAGCGAGAGTTGTGGTGCAGTCACTGCAGGAACACCGCACACCGGGACACCACCTGCAGAAGGAAACAGTGCAGAGACCAAGACGACGCATGCAATGTCTCGGGGGGGTCGACTGCGGGGCAACATCGCATATCATCACAGATCTCGCCAAGTTCAGGTTTGACGGTTGAGATTTGATGAGGAGTTCCAGGCTGAGACACACTGCGTGGAGCTGGCTGATAGCACGAGGTGCAAGGGGGTGGCAGAGCGCCACGGCGATGCCGAGGTCTGTCTGATTGACAGCAGAGGCAGACATCTGAACACCACGCTGAGGCAGCCCTGTACATCCCATCCTATTTTCTCGGTGAAAGCAGCCACTGCCAGCAGAGCCACCGTGATCTTCAAGCAAGGGAAGGATGTGTGACATGGCATGAGATTCTGGGGCACTGCAACTATGATGACATTCAGAGGTTACAAAGTGTTGTTGATGGCATGAAAATTAAAGATCCAACAAAAAAACCCTCCACATTGTGAAGTGTGCACTCTGGGAAATTTTTCCAAACCAGAAACAGAGACCCTGATACGAGAGCTAAAACACCTCCAGAGCTAGTACGCACAGATGGGGCCGGACCGATCCACCCAGAGTCCAGAGATGGTCACAGATATGCACTTTCATTCACTGATGACTTTTCCAGTACAGTGTTTGTGTATTTCTTAAAAAGCTACAGAGAAGTTTCTAGCTGACACAGCCCCATACGGCAAGATCAAGTGTTTCAGATCTGACAATGGTTCTGAATACACAGGAAAAGGTTACCAGGCTCTACTCATTAAACATGGGATTAGACATGAGACATCAGCACCTTACTCTCCTCACCAGAATGGCACTGCTGAGCGCAATTGGCGCACACTTCTTGATATGGCACGGTGCATGTTGATTGAAAGTAATCTGCCAAAACAACTGTGGACTTATGCAGTCCAGACTGCTGCTGTGGAGAGGAACAGATGTTTTAATAAAAGCACAAAGCAGACACCAATCCAAGGACTGACAGGCAGACAGCCGAACCTGCTTAGAACGCAGAGGTTTGGGTTGGAGTGTTTTGCTTAAAAACAAGACAAAAGAAAACTAAATCCAAGGTGTGAAAAGGGTGTTTCCATCGGGTATGACAAAAACAGTCCAGCATACATTGTCTACTTTCCTGACACTAAAAAAGTGCAGAAGTGCAGGGTGGTAAAATTTGTGGCTAAAACAGGTGGAGGTCAGCAGACACAGACTAACTTTCACGAGGTGAAATCTCACACAAATGAAAAGTTGGTGTGTATGCTAGAGAGGTCACTGTATGGGTTAAAACAATTGGGCAGGAATTGGAACAAGGTTTTGCATGACTAATATACCCCCACTAAAAACATGCAAGAAGATCACCACCTGACCAATGGTGACAAAAGTGGAACTGGGTCCCCGGGCGCCGGTTGGATGGCAGCCCACCGCTCCTGGTCTGCCGCGGAGGAAGGACAACCAGGATGGGTTAAAGGCGGAAGTCAAATTTCACCAGTGCATGGCGTGTGTGGGCATGATATGGGCATGTATCTGTGTGACAAATAAAGGGGATTGTCCCTCTGATTCTTCTATCTGACCCAAATCAAGTTTGTACAGAACCAGGCTGACCACTGTGTTTACGCAAGGGAAACAGAACATGATAAGGTGATCATGGTTATTTGGATTGATGACCTCATCATTGCAGCAAGTGATGAAAATGCATTGCAGCTTGTGAAAGACATGCTTACAGCAAGGTTCAAAATGAAGGATTTGGGCAAACTCAGATATTTTCTTGGCACTGATTTTAACCAGAGTGACAACTGTGTAACAATGTCACAGACAAAGTATGTTGAAAAACTCCTGGAGAGGTTCAACATGCAGGATTGTAAACCTAGATCCACACCGTGTGAACAAAAACTGAACTACACGGATGATGCAGCACTGATGAATGATGACACAAGATACAGAGAGGCAGTAGGAAGCCTCATCTGTTTGATTGTGTGGACCAGACCTGATTTGAGGTGTGTTGTAAGCAAACTGTCACAGTACATTACTGAACCTACTGCACAGCAATGGGGTACAGTTAAGCATATACTGAGGTATCTCAAAGGCACAATTAACAAAGAGTTGTGCTACAGGAAAAGTGATGAGAACCTGGATACACAAGCATACAGTGACACAAACTGGGCTGCTGATGTCAATGACAGACAAAGCACATCAGGTTATTGTATAAGCATATACAAGGGCAGCACTTTAGTGTCATGGACAACCAAAAAGCAGCCAACCGAGGCTGTCCAGGTGTGAGTCAGAGTACATTGCACTTGCCGCTACCATCCAAGAGTGTCTGTACCTCACACAACTTTTGAAAGACATAGATAAACATCTACCTGTCAACCCAAAAGAGTGAGACACGTAATAACCACTGAATCCTTATAAATCACTAAAACAACTTACTGTCAGCCTAGTATAAAACTGGGACATAAACATGAGAGGACCATGTCCATCATCCACATTACATGCACAGCCATGATCCACGGGAACCTATGAGAGAAGAAAGCACAACAACACGAGGAAAGATGCTGAGGTACCAACACGCATTGATAGGAAATGAGTGTGTACAGATGGAGAGGCAGGTGTCCTCGCTGTGTCATGCAAAATACCTGGACGGGCATTGCTCCCACTGAGTTGAAATGTGGTCTCCAAACCTCAAACCCAGCGAAACCACTAATCCTCCAGTAAAATCTCTTTTAAACCATTGCAACCACTGACCAACCCACAAAGCCTCTTGAAAAATCTCCCACACCTCAAAACATCTCTGTGAAAACACTTGGAAACTAGTAAAATCAAAGTGAATTCAACAAAATCCTCAGGTGAATCCTGGATGAGCTCTCAGGTCAATCCAGCAACACCTGGAGTGAAACCTCATCCATATAAGGACCTGTGTTCCAAAGCCCTGGTCCACTCCTTTGATACGTCACAAAGTGGCTTTGATCTATCAGAGATGACATCAACATTCCACTGAGCTCACGGCTTGAGGGAGGTCATTGGTTTCCATAGCAACAATAAAGACAATATTGATACCTCCACGGGCATTGCAACAAACAAATCCACATAATAACTCAGTAAGAGTGATCCGAGTGATGATCAGTTTGACGGCAGGTACAGATCACCAGCCCTGAGTTCTGGAGCTCAGAGGAACTTCCTGACAGCGGTTAGGCGACAGCAGAAAACCTGGCGCCTCTCCGTCCTCACCGTCAGTGGTGCTGACGTCTCGAGTGGGGGAGTGTGGAAGTTGCGGTCGTGACAGCAAGAGCTCCCACTTTCAAATGTGGTCTCCAAACCTCAAACCCAGTGCACCGGAGGAAAGGGTTGTCCAAATATAAGATATAAACACTACATTTGGGAAGAAAATTACTTAAAACTAGTGAAATTACCCGTCCATGGAGCAAGTAAATTTTACTTGATAAGAAACCTTGAAACAAGATTTTTAAATCTGGAAATAAGTTTTCCCAGGTAAGTATGTAAAAGGATTAAAATAAGCTGAAAATGCTGATTTTTAGGTCAAAATACTTGAAATCAAACTTAATAATAAGTGAAAAATACTAAATATAAGCAAATAATTTTTGTTTCATTTTTTATTTTCTCATTTTTAGCAGATCAAGGTTTAAAAACAAGAAAAACATTACTAATTTAAGTGAAGATTACTCAGTACTAGTGCAGTATGATTACATTGTGTCTTGATCGAAGTTGTTTTTTCTTGAAATAAACCTAAATCCATATTAAAACTAAACCCAAAAACTTAAAACCCGACCTTATTCTAAGATTATACATCTCGACTGACTCTACTGAAATCACAACCAGGACTGCATGTATGATAAGCACCAACGTTTATTTAACTCTCAGGATTAATAACTACACCATCAACACTGTGTCAGGGTTGTTCCACAATCTTAAAATCGGAATTAAAGCATTTTAAGATTTTTTTTGTGGCCCAAACAAAGACCAAATTAATTTGGCACAGAAATCACACACACACACTGTAAATGCCAAAACAAGATGATCCACTAAAAACGAATAACAGAAATCACAAAATGGTCAACCTGATTCACTTAAAGTGCCATATAACATTTGAGATGTCTAGAAAATAAAAATAGAACCTTTTAAGGATGTGTGGGACCCCTGGTGAGGCATTTCAGCAAATAACCATAAGACGCTGCATAAAACATGCAGACATCCTCCTGGGGGAGGGTGCTCACTGGAACGTTTCCCACAGCGACAATGTCGACTGTTCCATCAAAGATCAGCACCGGTGAGGAGAGAGGCCGCTTTTCCAGGTAAAGCACAGGGTCCTCACCTGGCTGGAGTAGAATGAAAAGGACAATATGGTGAATATGGTGAAAATCTTACAAAGTTTATTAGTCTTATTTTTAGTCAAAATGTCTCATCCCACTTGGTTTAAGATGAATTCACTTTACAACGAACATTTCAGCAAGATGGAGGGACTTGTTTTAAGACAATGCATCTTAAATATCTTGTTAAGTCAAACAATCTTGAAATGATCTTGTTTTGAGTTGTATTTTACAAGAAACAAGCTTCATTTAACATTTCGTGCATTTTTCAAGCTACATAATCTTGATTTAAGAGATAAACTTCACTGGATTCAAGTAAATGCATTTTATTGGAAAATCACCAATTTATATCAGAATACAGCTGCATTGATTAAAGGAAGACAAGTTTTTCTTTTTTTTCTTTTTCTTTTTTTTTCTTTTTTTTTTTTTTAAGGATGAGTTACAGTCAGCAATGAACATCAAGTGCTTAAATCGCATTAATAATTTATCATCACCATCACGCTTCGTGGTACACCTCAAAGGACGACAACATTATACGTATGTACACAAAAGTTAAATGCAATACTTACCGAAGCTCAGCTTATCTTTAGAGACCCAGCTGTCTCGAGTGGTAGTACAGGTCTCCAAGTTGTCTTACAAATAAGCAGCAGCACATTTATCGCCCGCTTGTTTCATTTCTTGTTTAAATACCTCAGCACCGCCGCGCCGCAGTGATGACGTATTTTTGTAGGCAGACCGGAGGTTTGTTGAATTTCGCGGAAATAAATTTGGAGGCCAACAGACATTTATGACAGTTACACATTTTGTTTATCATGATATTCCTTACTGTGCAACACCACTGTCACTATCTTTAAGCCTGAATTTAATTTTCTACGTTAAACGCTGACGACCTACGAACTACAACTCCGTCGACGGATTATGACATCATTAACCTGAGAATACCACCGCGTTGCATGTCGGCCGTTAATGAAACGTAGTAAGTGCGCATAGTACCGAGGGGGTTGAAGCCGTGCACAATTGTAAGTACATTAATACGATTTTCACAAGTTTTGTGTCGAATATAGTTTTTAACGTTATACGTGTTTTTAAAAAAGTGTTAAGTATGTATTGTGATGTTTTGCTGCCAGACTGATCCAACTGGCGAGGGGAGCTCAAAGCTAGCTTGCTATCATTAGCTAAGTTACGAGCATGGACCAACTAGCTGACATTGCTAAATCGACTTTGAAGGCTAAGGTTAACGTAGATTGAGCTTTGGATCAAATAAAGACCAGATATTATCAAAAACTTGTTGTTCTTAAATATTTTTTCACAGTGTGTGGTTTTAGATAAAATGTGTGCATGTAAAATAATTGCTTATGTATATTAACGTGTGTAACTGAAATCTAAAAGCAAAGTTGTGAATGTCTAATTCAAGATATTATAGATGTAGAAATGCAATGTATTGTATGCTTAATGTGAAAATGTTTCTGCCCATTACAATATGTTTTTTCTTTGTTGTGCAAATGTCTGGACAAGCTTCTTTTTGGGTAAAACCATGGATGCAGCACAATAATTCAACTTTTCATTCATTCTAAAATGTTCACAGCTGCAAACGTCAGTGAGGAAATGATGGGCACCCTGTCTCGTGAAGACCTGCGGGATCTTTTCCCAGGCCCAGAAAACTTCTTTCAGAGAAAAGCAGTCTGGTGTGCCTGCCATGATGATTTGGATGAGGTCAGTTTCTGAATGAGGCTAACAAATGGAACCTCAGTCTTAATGTACACAATTAACAATGAACTGTTGCCGTTACCATTTGGTTGTATTTTTTATTTGTTGGTTTTTGATTTTACAGGAATCTGGCAGAGAAGACTCTCACTCAAAGGACAGTATTTCTTCTTTTAATGAGTCACCCTTGCCACAGACAACCACTCCTGTGAAAGAGTATCCTGCGAAGTGCATGACCCCAGAAAAGGTTGTCAAGTTGTCCTTCCCAGAATATGTGTTGCACACCGACTCTGAACTTGAACAAGTCCGAAAACAATACTTTGAGTCGGCAAAAAAGACGAGCAGGGCAACTTTGAAATGTCAAAGTACCTTAGATGCCGACTCATCTGGAACACCATGACCAGTATGACTGCAGTCCTGAGGGCAAGAGGTGATGGAGAATCAGACAGATACCCATCAAAACCAGAGGTCACAGCTATGGCCAAGAGAATAGTACAGTACTACCCCATGCTACAGGACAAAGGCAGCAAGAAGACTTCATGGGTAAGTGTTGAAAGGCATCCACTTAGTTGCCATGGTATTTCATACTTGGCATTGTTTCAGCTGTTTAAAGGAATTAAATTAAATGGTCTGTCACAGGTCACAGTGTATGCACAGCCATACAAAAGACTGCAAAATGTGAGGTCCCCTCAAAAGACCAGTCCAGATGGGGGTCATACAAAGAAGCGCCGTGTGCGACGTGACACAGATGATTCAAGTGACTCAACTGTTATTTTAGGTTGCTCCTCAGAAGGCTATAGCTCATCAATCTCAGGAAGCAAAGAAAGAGGTAAAACCCAACTCATTTTTTACATTTTTACACTTTTCATCTTCACAAGTTTAATGAAGATTATTGGGCTTTTACAAACACAAGTCATTCTGTAAGATGGTCTTGATTGTTTTCGTTTCAAAAAGGTTGATGTCATTACACTTAAAAACTACATACCAAGGAAAGTGTTCTATTTTTGCAGAAATTGACAGTCCAGACACTGAAAACCGAGCAGCCATGGCCACCTGGAGTTCCCCGCAGGCTTTCTGTAAGTTTTGGAAATGTGTTCAAATCAATGATTGAACTTGGTGGTGGTCTGCAGTCATTGAGTGACCTTGTAGTTGAATTTGATTCAGCTGAAGAAATCTAATATTGTTTTTTCATTTTTTTGTGTCTTACAGTTAACAAGCCTTCAGATGTCAGTTCTCCATACAGTGACAGCCTAGCTGGTACTGCAGGTGATACTCATGGAGCTTCTTGCCCACAGCTTCGACACTGTCCTCCTTCACCACCTGATCCTGCTGGTGTTTGGAGACCGGGCTGGGCCAGCGACTCATGGCAGTAACCAGGCAGGAACGTACCGTCAGCCGTGTCTTTCAGCTTCTCGTTCACCTCTTCTCTGCAAATGTCTCCCCAGTACCACTCAGCGTCCTGCAGCGAAATACTGTTGTTAAAACTACTGGGAGGTGGTGCATCATATGCACAATGTGCCAGAAAGGTGCAATGCATCATGGGTTGGGTGGTTTACAGTTACTGCAGTGACTAACTTCAACTCACATGCACATTCCACCTTTGGTGCTATGTAGAAAGGTGAAATGCATCAAATGTAGAACTTGGTTGTGCATCATAAGCACAGTCTAACCCTCCTGCACATTCCACCTTTCTTATGGTGCCAGAAAGGTGCAATGCATCATGGGAGGAGACTGGGCTAGGTTGTGCATCGCATGCACAGCTGAGTGTCTTCATGTGTTGCAGCTCTCATCATAGGAAAGAGGAGCCTCTTGGGGATATGCAGAGGTGCCATAGTCTGGAGACAGGATGAGTAGTGATGACATTGAGGTAACACGCTCATGTAAGAACATGCGCGGTGGAGGGAACAGAGACAAACTCGCGCAGGATATTCTTGGCCATTTCGATATTGTTCTGTGCAAACATCAGTGCTTTCTGGATGTCCTGATAAGAGCGTCTTTGACTCATGCGGTAAACAATCTCGCTACTGATTTGAGAGTTGGCTTATGTATAGTCCCTATATAGTCACTGAAATGCATCAAAGGTTGAGCTTGGTTGGAGCATCTTGGTGTGATGGTTGTTGAGCTCCTGTTTCTAGCTGTGTAGCGTCAGCACATTGCTGACAGTTACTGCAGTGACTAAACCTCCTGCACATTCCATCTTTGTCATGGTGTCAGAAAGGTGCAATGCATCATGGGTAGATTTTGTTTCAAGTCTTGAGGTAAGCAGTGTGTTTCAGTATAATCTATTGAAGATGGCCTGTTTTCTCTTGCATACGTCACACATACTATCAAATACATACAGCAGTGCAAATTTATCCCGCTCAATCTTAACAGTCACAAAGAGTGTGTGTGTGAGACAAATGCCAAACCAAGTCAACATACTTACAGACATAAGAGCGGCATCTGTCTTCTCGTCCAACTCAGCACGAAACGTAAATAACTGCACCATGATGGTTTTGTTGAAATGTGCATCACATGCACAGTGTATTTGACGGATAAGTGAAAAACAAGGTTTAAGGTCAACAGCACCCTCGAGTAACATCATAGTTGACAGTCACTGCAGTGAGTAACTCTTATCCTCCTGCACATTCTACCTTTCTTATGGTGCCATGCAGAAAGTTGAATGCATCAAGTGTGGAGCTTGGTTGGAGCATCTTGGAGGAACGCTTGTTGAACTCCTGTTTCTGGTCAGCAGACTTGATCTTTTTCATCTGGGGTGCTTTGGCTCTGTGAGGAAACACTACCGAACTCCTGAAGTGGCTGCAAATTTTATCCAGATTTTACAGAGCACTCCTGCAGAGATTTAACCAGCACCCTGTGATTTTATCATTGACAATTTTAACAGCAATCTGAAGTCAACGCTGGACTCAGTGGCTCCTCTTTTAACAAAAACAATTAAGAAAAAACCTATACCTCTGTGGAGAAATGAGGAAATTAAGCAACTGAAAAGAAACTGCAGGAGTGCTGAGAGGAAATGGAGAAAATCAAAACTAACAGTCCACTATGAAGTTTTACGTCAACACCTCAAAACTTACAATAGCTCTATTAAACAGGCAAGAATCTCTCACTTCAAAAAACTAATCTCTGACCACAAAAATAATCCCAAATTTCTCTTCTCCACCACTGATCTTTTAACAAACAGTAATTTTAACAGATCTCATAAGACAAAAACAAATATTGATAAAAAATTGATAACATCAGATCCAGTTTTTTATCTCAACAGGTTTTAACTACCAACACGTCTGGATGGCAGGTTCTACCTGAGGACTGTTATACATGGTGAATTGCTCTCTTCAGACGGGTGTCTTCCCCACCTCCTTTAAATCGGCGGTGGTGAGGCCCCTTCTGAAGAAGAGCAGTTTAGACCCCAACATTCTTAATAACTACCGACCTGTATCCAACTTACCTTTTTTAAAGTAAAATTTTAGAAAAACTTGTTTTTAACCAAGTAAATGACTTTTTAAACAAAAACAACATTTTAGAAAGGCATCAGTCTGGTTTCAGGATGAACCACAGTACCGAGACAGCCCTTTTAAAGATTTTAAATGATATCAGGTGCAACTTAGATAACCACAAGCTCACAGTCTTGGTACTACTGGATCTAACTGCCGCCTTTGATACAGTAGACCATCGCATTTTATTAGACAGGCTGAGGCACCTTGTCGGCCTCTCAGGTACTACTTTTAACTGGTTCGTCTCATACCTCACTGACCGACACTTCTTTGTAAGTTGGGATGCATGTTCCTCAGGAACCCATGAGATCAAGTGTGGGGTTCCCCAGGGGTCAATTTTAGGTCCAACTCTTTTTAATCTTTACATGCTCCAGTGTTTCCTCATGGGGGCCCTCCTCACTGAGAACTGCTCCTGGTCTACTGATGGGGGCGCTGCTGAGGGGATGGCTCTGGTCTGGATGGCTGGAGGCCTCTGCGCCTTGGTGCAGGGGACTCCTGTCTGCCTGGGTCGGGGTGGTCATGGGCCGGGGGCCCTCTCAGTGTGGATGGCCCCCAAAGGTGGCTTATTCCTTATCTTGTCCGTATGGGTGTGTGTGCGTGCGTGTCTGTGTGTGTGTTTCTGTATGTAGTTATCGGGGTGGGAGGGCTGGGTTTTCTTCTTTGTTGTTTTTAGCTTCTGTGAGGCACTTTGTGTTGCTTTTTAAGTATGAAAAGTGCCATATAAATAAAGTTTGAAGTTTGAAGTTTGTTATTCATAAACTTGGCGTACTTGATTTTCCCCATTTCTTTCTCAATTGCTTTTGTAAGTTTTATCGGATGGTAGTGCCCACCATCCTGATTGAATTCAATCGTCACTTTCCACTCTCTTTCCTGTGTTTGATCCACTTGTGTCTGCTTAGTCGGGCTTTTCTTTGATTTTTTGTTATTACTAGGCCATGACACACTCCCCTCCAACCAACTTTCCATTCTATCTTGCCTCTCTCATTTTCTCAAGTCTCTTTTCAGCCTTGAAGACCGAGATATCTTCCAGTCCACTTCGTTCCCACGACACCCATCTGACGCAGTTGACATGATGTTACAGTTACAGAGTACAGTTTATGCAAATGCGCCAAATAGTTTTCGATATACTGATTTCATCTCGGTGCATCTGCTCAGAAAATATCTAGCTAATTGCTGCATACAAAACCCCAACATCACTTTAATCAAAACAGCTATAGTTGTTAGTCACTGCTGTGACTAACTCTAACCCTCCTGCACATTCCACCTTTGTTATGGTGCCGGATAGGTGCAGTGCATCATGGCTAGAGCTTATGTACAGTTACCTGTATGTACCTTCTCCTGAGACTATAGATAAAGTTACTTGTCACTCCGCTGACATTCTCCTGAAGAAATTATCCATCAGACTGCAGCCTTTCAGGGCGACGAACAAAAAAGGATTATTTGCCACTGACTTTTTCTTCTTTTACTTTCCAACCAACTACAGGCTTTCGGAACGACGAAAGAAGAAGGGTTGTTTGCTGCTGACTTTTCTTCTTTGACTTGCGTTTCTCCTGCTGCTGTTTGTTGTTTCTTTGTTTTTTGTGAAATTTTTAAATTGTATTGCATGTAATTGTCTAAATTGTGTTTTTATTTTTTTAAATTCAAAGTCTGACTGAGGAGCTGCAGCGTCGTCACATGGCAGTGACTGGTATCCCTCCACCACTCCCCAGTGCCAATGTTACAGCGAGACCATCGACCACACAGACAGCCGAGAGTGCGGCTCCTCACTCAGTCTGGGAATCATCAGCACCGGTGATGCACTTCTCAGATCCTTCAGTGTTTCAGGCAAGCATGATCTGATTAACTGGAGTAATCCCTCATTTTAAAGCTCACATTCTCCTATTAATCAAAGATTTAGTGTGTAGGGTTGGATTACGTCATTTTACATCATTCTGATGTTGTTTGAAAATGTACTGGTTCATTATAAAAAACACTGCAGGGCTTTATTTATGTTTTTCATTTTTTTTAATCAAAGGCAGTTGGATGTCTGTGACGTTGAAGCCTTTACAAAAGTAACATGTTATCCGAATAACTACACAACCAGTAACCACATACTCTGAAGAAGCAAGGCGGCTAATTAGGTTAGCTCTCGGTGAAGGGTAGACACACGATGGTCCACTCAGTGTGGCACGCGTGCAGCCCCGGACATCTAAGGGCATCACAGTCCTCTGGCCTATATTTGCATTTTTCTATCTGCTTGCACAGCATATCTAATCAGAGGTGGAATGAAACATCTGGCTGTTGGACCTTCCTCACAGGGAAAGGAGAGTCTGACTGATGGACTGAGTCTCTTCCCGCTGGCTTCGCCCTGAATGGTCTGGCAGTACAGTTATCAGCTCTGTTGTAGTGAGGCAGGAGGAGATTTGGGGCTCCAGGGACAAACACATGCTGTTTGCTCTCATGATCAAAGCAATGAGCTTCTTATTCGCTGTCACTCCTCTCTTCTCTTTGCAGGAGTGTATTGTTTTCATCCCTGTGCTGGTGTTTGATTTTTGGTTTGTTCAAAATCCCTGGTTCAAACTCAGAGTTTGAGAAAGTAAAGGGTGACACATTATTAAGTATCTAGAGGTTGACAAACATAAAGTTCACTGCTCTCTCCTCTTTGCATGAGTGTCTTCCTGCTGGCTTTGTCCTGCCCAGGCATAGTTCACCATCTTACAGTACTTATTGGGTGAATGGTCTGGCAGTACAGTTATCAGCTGTTCATGACAGTTCATTCTTTTTTCCCCCATGGTTAGTTTGCAGGACATTGTTGCTAATGGCAGTGTTTGTGCGGTCCTCTGGCCTATAATTTGTATTTTTCTATCTGCTTGCATAGCATACCTAATCAGAGCTGGAATGAAACATCTGGCTGTTGGACCTTCCCCACAGCGAAGGGTTAGATGATTCACCAACTTCTGGAGGGCCTGGGTGTAGTCCTTCTCTATAGCTGCCCTCTTTTGGCTGAAAGTTCTCAGGTCTTCCAGGAGGTCACATTCTGTCTGGTGCTTGATGTGTATTCTGCTCATCGGCTCTGTTTCAGCTCCTTTCTCGGTGGGGGTTGCATCCTTATGTCTTGACATAAAAATTATACAAAAGACAGAAGTTTATCTGGAAAAGTTTGTGCAAATGTTTCGAACAAATGAAAAGTGAAATAGGGTATTACAGCCAATCACAGCCAGTGAAGCGGCCATAGCGAGCCCAGTAAATAGCAAGTTGAGCACAGTCTTGACAGTCACTGCAGTAACTAACTCACTCTGGGTACTTGTGTCTGATTGGTGGTGGCCATCGTTGTAGGTGGTGCTGGGCAGGGACTGCTTCCCACATGAGCCGGCCCTTTGGCATCCAGAGCAGCATCTTCGCTGCACTCCAACAGCATCCTGACGTCACTTTGCTCTTGCTCTGTCTTCAATTTAGTACAATCAAAGGCTTTTTTGGCTCGGGGGTACTGGCAGTCTCAAAGATGAAAATGTCATGATCACCATCAGCATTAACAGGCAAAGATGGGTCTGTGGGCTCACATCCACTGATATCAATGTATGTGAGGTGCCCAAATGGAAGCCATTAACTTTGGGTCTTTTGGGTGTTTGTTGTGGAGTAGCAGGCTTTGTTCTTTTCCCCCTCAGGGGACCTGTTGACAGTGAGTATACATGAGAAGTAACTGGTGCCAGATAGGTGCAATGCATCATGGGTTTAGCTGTCAAATACACTGTGACAGTCGGTTGGGTGGAGCTGGACTAAACTACAGTCATTGTTAAATTTTTTTTGAAATTTTGCAGGTGTCAATCTACCATGAACACACACTGTAGAGTCACTTCTTGCCCCCCGTCCTCATCCTCAACCTCACTCCAGTGTTTGGGACTGAGTGTGTGCTAAACAAACCGATCCAGAGCGCTGCAGCTCCACTTCCATGCAAACTGGTGGATAGTCTGACAGAAGGACACAGAGGTGTTTGATACTGTGAGGAAAAATACGTCTGGTGCTCTGCTTTGTGGAGCTTGTAGTGTATTCTATACCGTGAAAAGACTGATGATGGGTTATTTCTTTTGTACATATAAAACCATCAGCGGGATGAGTATTAGTAACTACAATCCGTTCAAAGGGTTTGTCTGAAAAGCACAGGTTGTTAGCTGCATTCAGCTAGCCTGGTACAGTGCAGTGACTAACAATGCATCATGCATCTGTCAAACACACTGTGCATACACTCTCCTGCACATTCCACCTTTGTTACGGTGCCAGAAGGGTGCAATGTGTCAAGAGTAGAGATGGGCTGGGATAGTTGGCAGGAGATGGGCTGCCGTTTTGCTCACAAAAATACAGTCATTTTATTTCATAGAGTTACTTTTCAATGTCTAAACAGTTTATTCAGCAGTTAGTGTGATGTTGATGCGTTGGAGCTCTAGGCTCAGCTACATGAGTAATGCAGGAGGAGGGTGTGCAGTGAATCATAGCATGACAGGGTCAATTATCTGTCAGGCTGAGCTGATTGTTCCCATGGGCTGATGTAGCATTGGCACATTCACCCCTTCCTATGGTGCCAGAAAAGCGCAATGCATCATGGGTAGAGCTGTCAAATAATGTGCATCATGTGCACAGTCTCTTTGACAGCCAAGAAGATGCAATGCATCATGCATCTGTCAAATACACACAGTGTATTTGACAGATAGGTGCAATGCATCACGGGTTGGGCAGTTCACAGTCACTGCAGTGACTGAACTCAGCCCATTCACACCCAAGCCCATGCACATTCCACCTGTGGTGCTATGCAGAAAGGTGAAACGCATCAAATGTGGAATTTTGGTGTGCTGTGCGTCATATGTGCAGCCAAGCACAGTCTAATGCTCCTGCACATTCCACCTTTGTTATGGTGCCAGAAAGGTGCAATGTGGTCTCGGCCTTTAACGTTTTCCACCGCTTCCCGAGCCACTTGGAGATCTCCGCATTGGGCATGACTGCTCCATGATTTTCCTCCACCTTTCTTATGGTGCTGGAAAGGTGCAATGCATCATGGGAGTAGGGCTAGGGCTGGGCTAGAGGTCTAGAGAGTCAAACACACTGTGCATCATATGCTAACAGACAGTTTTGTCACATAACTCCAATATCCCCCCTGTCCCACACAGAGAGTGTCTCAGAATTACACTGCACAAGCCAGATTGTAATCAGACCAGATGTAATCTCAACACAGAGGCAGAAGATGCAGCATTAGCACATCCCGCCTTTCTTATGGCACCAGAAAGGTGCAATGCATCATGGGAGTAGACTGTGCATCATATGCTAACAGACAGTTTTGTTAGACAACTCCAATATTCCCCCCCGTCCCACACAGAAAGTGTCTCAGAATAACACTGCACAAGCCAGATTGTAATCCTAACACAGAAACAGAAGATGCTGCATTAGCACTTTTCACCTTGTTATGGTTTCGAGAAACGAACGAATCACTTGATGAACGAACTGTCAGCAGGCGGCGCTGCTGACAGTTCAACTGAACTGAGAAACGAACGAATGGCTTGAGGGAGGGACCGCGCGCGCCGACTGCGCCGCGTCACCGACGCATGAATCTATGGCAAGCCGTTCCTGCTAGAAATACGCCACATTCAGTCACGTTTCAACTTCATTACGGCGTAAAAAACGCTGTTTTTTCAGATTTTACGCCGTTTTTTACGCCGTATTGCGCAAAAAGAACGCCGTTTTTTTACGCCGTAATGAAGTTGAAACGGGACTGAATGTGGCGTATTTCTGGCAGGAACGGCTTGTCATATGAATCACTCAGTGAACTACACTCTCCTGAATCATTTTCCTCTGAGGGATACACTTTCATGGTGACCGTTGTTCCCCGTTGTTTTAACAGATTTAGTTTCCAGATAAACAAACTTAAAACGTTATGCTGGCAGTAATGAGGAGCGACGGAGGGAGATAGGGGTGTGTTGTGTTCAAGTGTACTTTTTTTTTTAAACTCTGCTAAATTTGCCACCGCAACAACAGTACAGTAGGACACAGCATGTAACAAATAGTGTATAAAACGCGTGACTGTCTGATCATCTCATTGCGACAATTTGCGAGGGAACGGTGCATATTCAGTGTGAATCCCTCACTGAATGTACTGTGGGGTATACGTTCAGTGAACGGATCACTCACTGAGCCCAATTTGCCAAGTAGACCAGTTAAATAGCATACCATAGGATAGGACACTTAAAACATCATGATTTATAATATAGTTATATATAGTTTTATATTTACAAATGTGTTTGTCAAAGCAACACAGTCACAACACTCTCGTCTCCCGGTCCTGGAAAGCTGTGAACTGAACTGAAACTTGAACCGTTCGTTCAGCCGTATATCAGTTCAGGAGTCGCAGGCTCCTCCTGCCAAGCACTGAATGATTCGGTGATTCAGTGAACGAATCTTTTGAACGAATCTTTCTAGTGAACTGATTCTAGTGATTCAGTACATCTAAAAGAACTGGCGTGCCCATCACTGAGACACACATGCACTGAGCATTATATGCTAACAGACCTGTCACAAAATATTCCCCCTATCCCACACAAAGTAAGTGTCTTGTAAGAGTAACACCGCACAAGTAATCAGACCAGATGTAATCTCAACACAGAGGTAGAAGATGTAGCATTAGCACGTTCAACCTTTCTTATGGTGCCAGAAAAGTGCAATGCATCATGGGTAGAGCTGTCAAATACACTCTGCATCATATGCAGAGTGTATTTGAGAGATAGCTCACAGTCACTGCAGTTACTAACTTCAACCCTCCTGCACATTCCACCTTTGTTATGCTCCCAGAAAGGTGCAATGCATCATAGGAGTAGACTGGGCTAGGGCTCTGGAGAGTCAAACACACTGTGCATCATATGTTAACAGACAGTGTTGTCACAGAATATTCCCCCTATCCCACACAAAGTAAGTGTCTTGTAAGAGTAACACCGCACAAGTAATTAGACCAGATGTAATCTCAACACAGAGGCAGAAGATTAGCACGTTCCACCTTATGGTGCCAGAAAAGTGCAATGCATCATGGGTAAAGCTGTCAGAGCTGAGAGATAGTTGACAGTCACTGCAGTTACTGACTTCAACCCTCCTGCACATTCCACCTTTGGTGCTATGCAGAAAGGCCATGATGGTTTCATCAGGGAAGGATTGGCTGTTTAGGCCTCCTTTGATTGTAGGATGCTTGTTTGTTTGTGTATGTGCCTGTGAAGAAAAAACAAACATCTAGTAAGGTTGACAGTTTGCCTCAGGAAGACAAATTTTTTTCTACTGGTTGTATATGTATGTACAGTCTGAGTGTGTTACTCATTATAGGTAAAGCATCATATGCGCAGTGCATTTGACAGATAGGTGACTAACTCTATCCCTCCTGCACATTACACCTTTCTTATGGTGCCAGATAGGTGCAACGTATCATGGGAGTAGACTGGGCTAGGGCTCGAGTATGCACAGTCTATTTGACAGCTCTGACTGTCAAATAGATGGCTGGCTGGCTATTTAGCTGCTATTTGACAGGCATAAAGGTGCAATGCATCATGGGTGTGGTCTTTGCACGAAAACATTTTGTGTTAAGACATGAAAAAGAAGCTAAAGAATACAAAGACAGAACAGCAGAAACCCTGACCCCGGTAGCATACCACCCATGTCCGCTACAGTTTCTCCTCCTGTCTAATGATTCTTCTCAGCAGTCTGGGCCCTTGAGATAACGACTGTGTCCGCTGTCTATGCGTCTTTGTTGGACATGGGAAAGAGGGAGGATGGGAGGTTTGGGTGTGAAAAATATCCGACTCAGATAGTCCCTGCAGTGGAGGAGGTCCTGTTTCCTCCTGAGGTGGTGCGCTCATGCACTGACAGCATCCTTCTCCTTCTTGTCACTGTCTTCATGCCAGGCTATGACTATCTTTGGGCACTTATGATCAGCCTCCTCTGAGTCTTTGCACTTCATTAGAAACATTAGGTCTCCACATGAGTCAGTTGCTCCAATGATCTTCTCTGGCTGAAGTCCTCTCTCAAAGCCACGTGCAACTAGGACGTCATCCTCCTTTTTCCTTTTTCAAGATTCAAGATTCAAGATTGTTTTTATTGTGAAATCAATGAAATTTGCATTGCAACCCCCGTGTGAAAAAGAAAAGATAATAAGATAAAATAAAATAAGATGAACTCACATCTAGATAAAATAAAGATAAATAAAGATAAAGATAATATAAAATTTTTGTGGGCGTGGGCGTTTGTGTGTGTGCATATGATGCACAGTGTATTAGACAGATAGCTGACAGTCACTGCAGGGACTAACTATCTTTCTTATGGTGCTAGACAGGTGTACTATGCACAGAGCTATTAAAGACTGTGCTCTGGCTGGCAAATGGATGGCTATCTATTTGACAGCCACAAATGTACAATGCATCATAGGTAAAACAACTGCAAGGATTAACTCTAAACCTCCTGCACATTGCATTTTTGTTATGGTGCCATGCAGAAAGGTGTAATGCTTCAAGCACAGAGCTTGGTTGAGCTGTGCATCATATGAGGAACAGAGAGCACATGCTAATCTTGGAGGGATGCTTGCTGAACTTCTGTTTCTGGTCAGAAAACTGTATGTTTTTCATCTGCAGTGCTTCGGCTGTAATTCTCCTGCACATTACACCTTGGTTATGGTGCCAGAAACGTGCAACACATCATCGATGGGGATTGGGCTAGGTTGTGCATCATATGCACCTTTCTGATGGTGCCAGAAAGGTGCAATGCATCATGGGTGTTGCCTGTGCGTCATATGCACAGTTGTCAAATACCCTGTCCATCATATGCACTGTTAAGACCCTTTGTTGACCTGTGACCTGATGCATGAAAACTTGTTCTCTTTTCTTGTTTTGTTAGACTTCTTCAAACAGTTGTCACAGATAAAGCCTGATGGCCAAATGATGTCATAGTGCAACACGCAGACCTGATGCATCTTTCGCCCACGGTCTTTACATTCAATAAACCGTCCAGAGTCCAACATGTTATTTTTATTCTTTTCAATTTCTGCTAAATGCAGGAAAAGCAGAAATTGAAAATAAGTGAAAGTGAAATGCATCATATGCGCAACCAGGCACAACCACTGCAGTCACTCCAGTGACAAACTCTAACCTTTCTGCACAGGTGCAATGCACCATGGGCTGTCAGATAGGCTGTGCATCAAATACACAGTGTAACAGACTTCTGCTGTAATATACGTGTTGGGTAGATTAACAAATTTTCTGAAAATAATCAGAGTGAAAATACTGAAAATAATTCAATGGAATGAATGAAACAAAAGTGGGCTGAGCAGCACTCGCATTGCAGCTACAGTATACACTAAAATACAAGGAAGCATGCGGTGTCAGAAATGTGAGTCGGTTTGAGCAGTTTGCGGCCTGGGTCTGCTTTCTGTCTGTCTCTACAGTCTGTTGAGACATCCATTGTATAATAAATGCCAAGCCAAGTCAACATACTTACAGACATAAGAGCGGCATCTGTCTTCTCGCCCAACTCGATACAAAAAAGTTAATGTGTAATTCCGAATTAACTGTGCCATGATTGTTTTGTTGAACTGCGCATTATATGCACAGTGTATTTGACAGATAAGTGTAAGTAATAGTATAATTGACAGTCACTGCAGTGACTAACTATAATCATCCTGCACATTTTACCTTTCTTATGGTACTAGAGAGGTGCAATGCATCATGGGTGTTTACTGTGCGTCATATGCACAGTCCACCTTTCCACCTTTCTTATGGTGCCATGCAGAAAGGTGAAGTGCGTCGAGTGTAGAGCTTGGTTGTGCTACAATTCAAGGCCATGACGGCTGTTTTTGAAACATACAAAAGAAATGTGAATGCAGCAAGCACGGAGTCTGTAGAAAAAAAAAGAACCGTCTCAAAGAGATAAACATTTGTTTTTCATACACATTAAGACAACACCACCCCCACGCTCGCCCTCTGCTCTGTAATTACAATGTATAGCTACCTCTGGGGGGATTGTGTGGGTGTGTGTGTGTGTGTTCTAGGTGTACGGCGGGTGGGATCCGTTGGATATCGAGGAGGCGACGCTGGCGCACCCGCTCATGCCCTGTTCATTCCTCCCCCCGATGACGTCACCCTCATAGCCGGCGGGCTGTGGGCGCGCGTGCAGCCCTGGACATCTAAGGGCATCACAGACCTGTTCTTGCTCAATCTCGTGTGGCTGAACGCCACTTGTCCCGCTAAGAAGTTGGACGCCGATCGCACGGAGTCGCGTAACTAGTTAGCATGCTGGAGTCTCGTTCGTTATCAGAATTAACCAGACAAATCGCTCCACTAACTAAGAACGGCCATGCACCACCACCCACCGAATCGAGAAAGAGCTATCAATCTGTCAATCCATTCTGTGTCCGGACCGGGTGAGGTTTCCCATGTTCAGGGTTCTAAATTAACTTTTTTGATCACCAGCCAATGTGGCTGGTGACCTTCTAAAGTTACCAGCCAATCAGAATTTCCACTAGCCAAATTTTTTCCCGGTGAAAATAAGAGAGATTATGAGTGCCACTGAATGCATTTGATCATTTTATTGATATTGTTGGCATGAAAAATGCACAGAAAGTACAACACATGAAACAAAATATACACAGAAAGTGCAAACATTTAATTTATACAAACAAAAAATGCTGTCAGATTTATTATTTTCTAAAAGACATTTTTCCAGTAAGTATTTAGTATCATTACATTCCTAATAAAATGTATTTTTCCTTTCAACTTAAAGTGTTTCTGCTTTCCTTCTTTAATAAGAAATATATATAAGTAACAGCCATGAATTAAACACTTGCAAAAAATTGCATTGGTAATAAATTGAATTATGTATGTACAACTAGAAAACACAAATAGTGCAGCAGTCAGTATTGCAGACTCCTTAGGCTCTCCTGATGACTTCGGGCACTCTCATGGTCCTTTACTGCCTCGACTTTAAAATTATTAGTCCCCACCACAAAATTATTCGTCTTGTTTTTTTCTTTCATGTACATGCGGCAGTCCTTACAAAACATGACGGCATTTTCGTGATCAAACACAAGCCATTCACGACCTGTCAGCCATTTAGCGTTAAACTTTCTTTTCTTTGTTTCGCACGCTTTGTCGACATTCTCATCCCCTGCCTCCTTCCTCTTCTCGCCCCCAGACGTCTGTCCCAACCACGCATTTAGTTTAACTTTACTTTTTACTTTTAGCTAGCTCAGTCTCCTTTTTTACAGTTTATACGCCGCCGTTCATTCTTCTTCTTCTTCTTCTTCTTTGTGTTTGCGTTTCCGTGGTTTCTCGCGCCGGTTGCACTACAGACTGTAGTGTGCCTGCGCACAGCCAATGGGCGTCTTGAACGTCATCACGTAGCATTACGACAGTGTTCATGGGAAATGTGGGACGGACTGTCAGGGGGACATATGACCAAGAACTGTAGAGCGGCTCTGACTGACATGATTGCCTAATGCATTACCGGCCAAATTGGCAAGTAAGTTTTTATTTACACCCGCCAATATGAATTTCAACCCGCATTTGGCGGGTTGGCGGGTGTTAATTTAGAACCCTGTTTGTAAGTGTAGGACTGATGGTCGTTGTTACTTCCGAAGGTGGGTGCAATGACTTGTTTTGTCCACTAGATGGAGACAAGTGACTACGGACACAACAGTTTATCTGTGTTGAAGTCTAGGACCCACTGCTAAAGAACAATGAGATACTCCTTTAACACCGAGAGCTTTGACCTTTGTCCCTGTCTGTCTGTCTGTCTGTCTGTCTGTCTGTCTGTGTGATCCATTAGTCCTGTGCTTTTTTTCATTGCAGCATATTTGAATAGAGCAGCCTATGAGACACTAATGCTGGACAGAGCAGAGTAGGTGTTGGATACATTCTATATGTAACCGGCAGGTTAGGTCTGCCCCACCACCGCTGTATTCTAACAGTAACGTCCCCGCTTCTTCAAGTCACGCACCTGCAGCGAGGCTCCTAATCAGCACCATTTGCGGGACATAAATGCGGGTAGCGGCGCGCCAGCCAATCTCTCTCTCTTTCTGTCTCTCTCTCTGTGTGTCTCTATCTTTATGTTGTAAGGTGGAGTTTTTTTGTTTTTTGGTTGTTGGTCTGTTTTTGAGCACTTGACTGTCAATACTGCTGTTGTTTTTTTGGACTGGTGAGCAAATAAAAGTGGTTTGAAAAATCAAAAATCTCTCTCTCTGTCTCTCTTTCTCTCTCTCTCTGTCTGTCTGTCTGTCTGTCTGTCTGTCTGTCTCTCTCTCTGTCTCTATGTCTCTCACTTCCTATCAAAAGTTATTCACAAATGAAATCTTGATCCAGGGGGTCATTGGTGTGCAAAGTGCTATCACTGTGATACATGGGCTGGCCCGTGCCTGCCCTCCTGTGGCCACTGAGGGGATCTGTCGCTTTGTGCTGCAGCAAATGTGATGAGATGGCGACGTGATGCACCGAAGCCCCACCGAAGATCTCAAAACGTGTGAGTCAGTGTATGTCCAATTAAGAAGAGAGATTAAATCTGCAGACCCAATTTACTGTATATAAAGAGAAATTCAACCTCACTTGCGTTGCATTGCAACCTGAACCCTGTCTCCTGTGAAATAGAACAACATCTTCAACAGATATTGAGGTGGCACTACAAATACTGGATGCGGTGGTGTGTTACAACTGCCTGCCCTCAGACTCTCTCACTGTCTTCATCATCACACTCTGTCGAACCGTCAGCATCATGGAGTTTTGTGAATCCTGCTGGAAGTTGATGAGGAAGGTGTTGGGGACTCACCTCGGCCACAGTGCCGTTTACACTATGTGTCTCTATGTCTCTCTCTCTCTCTCTCTGTCTTGCTCTCGGTCTCCCCCTCTCTCTATGTCTGTCTCTCTGCCAGTCTATCTGTCTCTCTCTCTCTCTCTGTCTCTGTCTGTCTGTCTCTCTGTCTCTCTCTGTCTGTCTTTCTGTCTGTCTGTCTGTCTGTCTGTCTCTCTCTGTCTCTATGTCTCTCTCTCTCTCTCTCTCTGTGTGTCTCTCTGTCTTTCTGTCTGTCTGTCTCTCTCTCTCTCTGTCTCTATGTCTCTCTCTCTCTGTCTCTATGTCTCTCTCTCTCTCTCTCTCTCTCTGTGTCTCTCTGTCTGTCTGTCTGTCTCTCTCTCTCTCTGTGTCTGTCTCTCTTTTTTTTTGGTTGTTGGTCTGTTTTTGAGCACTTGACTGTTAATACTACTGTTGTTTTTCTGGACCGATGATGAGCAAATAAAAGTGGTTTGAAAAATCAAAAATCTCTCTCTCTGTCTCTCTCTCTCTATCTCTGTGTCTGTCTCTCCCTCTCTGTCTGTCTGTCTGTCTCTCTCTCTGTCTTTATGTATCTTTGCCCTCCTGTCGGCTCGTCATCAAGCTTGATGACGAGGCGATCATTTGAATCAGGTGTGTTGGAGCAGGAAACATCTAAAACATGCAGGGCAGGGGTCCCAGAGGAATTAAGAAACACTGCTCATGCACCTTCCTATCAAAAGTTATTCACAAATGAAAGGCCCACCGAAGATCTCAAAATGTGTGAGTCAGTGTATGTCCAATTAAGAAGAGAGATTAAATCTGCAGACCCAATTTACTGTATATAAAGAGAAATTCAACCTCACTTGCGTTGCATTGCAACCCGAACCCTGTCTCCTGTGAAACAGAACAACATCTTCAACAGATATTGAGGTGGCACTACAAGTACTGGATGTGGTGGTGTGTTACAACTGCCTGCCCTCAGACTCTCTCACTGTCTTCATCATCACACTCTGTTCACCCGTCAACGTCATGGAGTTTTGTGAATCCTGCTGGAAGTTGATGAGGAAGGTGTTGGGGACTCACCTCGGCCACAGTGCCGTTTACACTATGTGCCGCATAATGGAAGAGAGGGTGTACATGGAGGATGCACCATTGCTGAGAGGAGCTGTGTTCTTTGTTGGAATGGCACTATAGAGCGCCTGCTGCAGCCGATCCAGACAACAGGCAGTGTGGCCACCAAAAACTAATCAGCGGCGATTACATCCCCAACACTGCAGTCACATCTTTCAGACACTACTGTGAGGTTATCCTGCTGTTGGAGCACCAACTGACAGGGAAAGAAGTTCATTATTTTTTCTTTGTTTCTCTGGAGTTTTTGGAATGCTACTTCAACAACATCAGGCCGGTTTCCCTTTAACAGCAAGATGGAGACAAGACAGACCAGGGCAGGTTCTTCCTTGGAGAAGGTGGGGTCCCATTGTCCAACCCTGCATCAGATTTACAACGGCTGAAGTCAAAGTGAGTAATCAGTATTACTACATCAAAAGCATGCTCTATGAATCTTTCAAGGCTTTGATTTGACTCATAGCAATTAAACAGACGAGGACACATTGCAGCTGTTTTTGTTTCATTCGTTGTGTTGAACTGCTGTCGAATTGGTCTACACACACCCGCATCCCTGCAGGACTGGAATGCTTATTGCAGGGCCTTCCCTGTAACACTGACTGGTGACCCGCCTTTAAAAGACCAATGTACAAAGGCTGGTTTTCTACACTACCGGCCTTACTACCACAAGTGGAGGGATCTCCAACTTAGGCAGCGGAGTCAATACATACTATATATATACACACACACACACACACACACACACATATACGTGTATATATATATATATATATATGGAGTACATAAAGGTGAGTAGCATATGCTACTCACCTTTTTGTACTCCATCATACAGCTTATTCCATTGACAGGAAAGTCGACCCCCCTCATGCAGCCCGAATACAGAAGACACTGGACAAGGAGACAGCGTGGACATCAAACAGACCCACTGTCTATGACCTTGTGAAGGGCGGGGTTCCCCCTCAACAACAAATTGAGGACAACAATCTCCTCATCCGCTCAGTCGCTGAGCAGAATTGGAAGGGCTTGGCCTTTAAGGATTTTGGAGAGGAAAAAGGCAAAGGTACACGCACACATGATTTGCAATCCAACCCCCAATTTTAAGTGAGTGATTACTTCTATGTGCATGTGTTGAGTCGGTGCTCCCAATTATTAAATGGTCATTTATTATTTTGTGTTTATGATGGGCAAACTTAATGTTATGTTATGTTTATTGAGTGTTTGAGTTGATTGAGGACTGATTGATTGCAGCTGTCTGATATCCATCGTGGGCGTGTTTAATAAAAGTCTCGCACCCGCAGCTGAGTTCAGTTGTGTGTAGGTGACCTGGGAAACAGCAGAGCGTCTCCGATCCATTTCTCCTTGTATACGGTGCTTTTTCTCTGACTTCTGGGTTCTGGGTGGGTGTTTCCACCGTGTGTGATGATTAGATGCTGTTAGCACCATGAGCAGAAGAATCGCAGACACAAGCCGCTGGTCTCGGCTCCTATTTGACGGAGATGAAAAGAATTACGAACTATGGGAGAAGAAGTTTTTGGGCCGCCATCGTCTGCAGGGCCTGAAAAACATTGTTTTAAATGACACCGACACGGAAGACGCAGAGGAGCTGCTAGTGGATGCAGCCAAGAATGCCGAGGCTTTGATGACAAAAGTAGCAGATGACAGCCGAGAAGCTCTGAAGATTTTAAGGGACTATTAACAAGGTAAAGGAAAGCCACGCATAATCAACCTTTATACAGACCTGACATCACTTCAAAAGTCAGTCAGTGAAAGTGTGACTGAATATGTGATCCGTGCTGAGACCACAATCACAGCTTTGAGAAATGTTGGAGAAACGTTAAGTGACGTTATGGTTCTGAAGGGGCTGCCTGAGTCCTTCAAACCATTTGCGGTTCATATTGCACAGCGTGCTGAGAACGTATCTTTTGCTGAGTTTAAAACAAAGCTACGCAGCTACGAGGACACAGAGAAGATGTGGGCTGCAGCAACAGATGACAACGTGATGAAGGCGCGCATGCATCAGCAGAGAGGGAGACCTGCCAGCGCAGGTGACTGGGGAGCAGAGAGGGCAGCAGCGGACCTGGCGTGCTTCAAATGCGGCCTGAAGGGACACCTGGCCAGAGCCTGCCAGCGCAAGTTGTGGTGCAGTCACTGCAGGAGCACCGCACACCGGGACACCACCTGTAGAAGGAAACAGCGCAGAGACCAAGACGACGCACGCAATGTCTCTGGGGGGGGGGTCGACTGCGGGGCAACATCGCATATCATCACAGATCTCGCCAAGTTCAGGTTTGATGGTTGAGGTTTGATGAGGAGTTCCAGGCTGATACACACTGCGTGGAGATGGCTGATGGCACGAGGTGCAAGGGGGTGGCAGAGCGCCGCGGCGATGCAGAGGTCTGTCTGATTGACGGCAGAGGCAGACATCTGAACACCACGCTGAGGCAGCCCTGTACATCCCATCCTATTTTCTCGGTGAAAGCAGCCACTGCCAGCAGAGCCACCGTGATCTTCAAGAAAGGGAAGGATGTGTGACATGGCATGAGATTCTGGGGCACTGCAACTATGATGACATTCAGAGGTTACAAAGTGTTGTTGATGGCATGAAAATTAAAGATCCAACAAAAAAACCCTCCACATTGTGAAGTGTGCACTCTGGGAAATTTTTCCAAACCAGAAACAGAGACCCTGATACGAGAGCTAAAACACCTCCAGAGCTAGTACGCACAGATGTGGCCGGACCGATCCACCCAGAGTCCAGAGATGGTCACAGATATGCACTTTCATTCACTGATGACTTTTCCAGTACAGTGTTTGTGTATTTCTTAAAAAGCTACAGAGAAGTTTCTAGCTGACACAGCCCCATACGGCAAGGTCAAGTGTTTCAGATCTGACAATGGTTCTGAATACACAGGAAAAGGTTACCAGGCTCTACTCATTAAACATGGGATTAGACATGAGACATCAGCACCTTACTCTCCTCACCAGAATGGCACTGCTGAGCGCAATTGGCGCACACTTCTTGATATGGCACGGTGCATGTTGATTGAAAGTAATCTGCCAAAACAACTGTGGACGTATGCAGTCCAGACTGCTGCTGTGGAGAGGAACAGATGTTTTAATAAACGCACAAAGCAGACACCAATCCAAGCACTGACAGGCAGACGGTCAAACCTGCCTCGAACGCAGAGGTTTGGGTTGGAGTGTTTTGCTTAAAAACAAGACAAAAGAAAATTAGATGGTGTGAAAAGGGTGTTTTCATCGGGTATGACAAAAACAGTCCAGCATACATTGTCTACTTTCCTGACACTAAAAAAGTGCAGAAGTGCAGGGTGGTAAAATTTGTGGCTAAAACAGGTGTAGGGCAGCAGACATAGACTAACTTTCACGAGGTGAAATCTCACACAAATGAAAAGTTGGTGTGTAAGCTAGAGAGGTCACTGTATGGGCTAAAACAATTGGGCAGGAATTGGAACAAGGTTTTGCATGACTAATATACCCCCACTAAAAACATGCAAGAAGATCACCACCTGACCAATGGTGACAAAAGTGGAACTGGGTCCCCGGGCGCCGGTTGGATGGCAGCCCACCGCTCCTGGTCCGCCGCGGAGGAAGGACGACCAGGATGGGTTAAAGGCGGAAGTCAAATTTCACCAGTGCATGGCGTGTGTGGGCATGATATGGGCATGTATCTGTGTGACAAATAAAGGGGATTGTCCCTCTGATTCTTCTATCTGACCCAAATCAAGTTTGTACAGAACCAGGCTGACCACTGTGTTTACGCAAGGGAAACAGAACATGACAAGGTGATCATGGTTATTTGGATTGATGACATCATCATTGCAGCAAGTGATGAAAATGCATTGCAGCTTGTGAAAGACATGCTTACAGCAAGGTTCAAAATGAAGGATTTGGGCAAACTCAGATATTTTCTTGGCACTGACTTTAACCAGAGTGACAACTGTGTGACAATGTCACAGACAAAGTATGTTGAAAAACTCCTGGAGAGGTTCAACATGCAGGATTGTAAACCTAGATCCACACCGTGTGAACAAAAACTGAACTACACGGATGATGCAGCACTGATGAATAATGACACAAGATACAGAGAGGCAGGAGGAAGCCTCATCTGTTTGATTGTGTGTACCAGACCTGATTTGAGCTGCAGTGTAAGCAAACTGTCACAGTACGTTACTGAACCTACTGCACAGCAATGGGGTACAGTTAAGCATATACTGAGGTATCTCAAAGGCACAATTAACAAAGAGTTGTGCTACAGGAAAAGTGATGAGAACCTGGATACACAAGCATACAGTGACACAAACTGGGCTGCTGATGTCAATGATAGACAAAGCACATCAGGTTATTGTATAAGCATATACAAGGGCAGCACTTTAGTGTCATGGACAACCAAAAAGCAGCCAACCGAGGCTGTCCAGGTGTGAGTCAGAGTACATTGCACTTGCCGCTACCATCCAAGAGTGTCTGTACCTCTCACAACTTTTGAAAGACATAGATGAACATCTACCTGTCAACCTGAAAGAGTGAGACACGTAATGACCACTAAATCCTTATAAATCACTAAAACAACTTACTGTCAGCCTAGTATGAAACTGGGACATAAACATGAGAGGACCATGTCCATCATCCACATTACATGCACAGCCGTGATCCCCGGGAACCTATGAGAGAAGAAAGCACAACAACACCAGGAAAGAAGCTGAGGTACCAACACGCATTGATAGGAAATGAGTGTGTACAGATGGAGAGGCAGGTGTCCTCACTGTGTCATGCAAAATACCTGGACGGACATTGCTCCCACCCTAACACCTGGAGTGAAACCTCATCCATATAAGGACCTGTGTTCCAAAGCCCTGGTCCACTCCTTTGATACGTCACAAAGTGGCTTTGATCCATCAGAGATGACATCAACATTCCACTGAGCTCAGGGCTTGAGGGAGGTCATTGGTTTCCATAGCAACAATGAAGACAATACTGATACCTCCACGGGCATTGCACAAACAAATCCACATAATAACTCAGTAAGAGTGATCCGAGTGATGATCAGTTTGACGGCAGGTACAGATCACCAGCCCTGAGTTCTGGAGCTCAGAGGAACTTCCTGACAGCGGTTAGGCGACAGCAGAAAACCTGGCGCCTCTCCGTCCTCACCGTCAGCGGTGCTGACGTCTCGAGTGGGGGAGTGTGGAAGTTGCGGTCATGACAGCAAGAGCTCCCACTTTCAAATGTGGTCTCCAAACCTCAAACCCAGTGCACTGCAGAAAAGGGTCGTCCAAATATAAGATATAAACACTACATTTGAGAAGAAAATTACTTGAAACTAGTGAAATTACCCGTCCATGGAGCAAGTAAGTTTTGCTTGGTAAATCTTGAAATAAGACTTTTAAATCTAGAAATAAGTTTTCCCAGGTGAGTATGCAAAAGGATTAAAATAAGCTGAAAATGCTGATTTTTAGGTCAAAATCCTTGAAATCAAACTTAATAATAAGTGAAAAATACTAAATATAAGCAAATAATTTTTGTTTCATTTTTTATTTTCTTATTTTTAGCAGATCAAGGTTTAAAAACGAGGAAAAACATTACTAATTTAAGTGAAGATTACTCAGTACTAGTGCAGTATGATTAAAACTAAACCCAAAAACTTAAAACCCAACCTTATTCTCAGATTATACATCTCGACTGACTCGACTGAAATCACAACCAGGACTGCATGTATGATAAGCATCAACATTTATTTAACTCTCAGGAGTAATAACTACACCATCAACACTGTGTCAGGGTTGTTCCACAATCTTAAAATCAGAATTAAAGCATTTTAAGATTTTTTTTTGTGGCCCAAACAAAGACCAAATTAATTTGGCACAGAAATCACACACATACACTGTAAATGCCAAAACAAGATGATCCACTAAAAATGAATAATAGAAATCACAAAATGGTCAACCTGACTCACTTAAAGTGCCATATAACATTTGAGACCTCTAGAAAATATAAATATAACCTTTTAAGGATGTGTGGGACCCCTGGTGAGGCATTTCAGCAAATAACCATAAGACGCTGCACAAAACATGCAGAGCAGCTGGTCAATCAGAGCAAAACAAACTATTGAAAGGTGCTGCGATCCAAAACAAGCATCTTGGTCGTGGACGGCATCACCAACTACCTCGGTTTGAATGACAGAGAGGAGCGTTACAACACATTTTGGGTATGTCAAGTGCAAAGTGTAGTAGTACGCCATTAACACCAACAACCCTTCCCAAACATCCTCCTGGGGGAGGGTGCTCACTGGTACGTTTCCCACAGCGACAATGTCGACTGTTCCATCAAAGATCAGCACCGGTGAGGAGAGAGGCCGCTTTTCCAGGTAAAGCACAGGGTCCTCACCTGGCTGGAGTAGAATGAAAAGGACAATATGGTGAATATGGTGAAAATCTTACAAAGTTTATTAGTCTCATTTTTAGTCAAAATGTCTCATCCCACTTGATTTAAGATGAATTCACTTTACAACGAACATTTCAGCAAGATGGAGGGACTTGTTTTAAGACAATGCATCTTAAATATCTTGTTAAGTCAAACAATCTTGAAATGATCTTGTTTTGAGTTGTATTTTACAAGAAACAAGCTTCATTTAACATTTCGTGCATTTTTCAAGCTACATAATCTTGATTTAAGAGATAAACTTCACTGGATTCAAGTAAATGCATTTTATTGGAAAATCACCAATTTATATCAGAAAACAGCTGCATTGATTAAAGGAAGACAAGTTTTTCTTTTTTTTCTTTTTCTTTTTTTTTCTTTTTTTTTTTAAGGATGAGTTACAGTCAGCAATGAACATCAAGTGCTTAAATCGCATTAATAATTTATCATCACCATCACGCTTCGTGGTACACCTCAAAGGACGACAACATTATACGTATGTACACAAAAGTTAAATGCAATACTTACCGAAGCTCAGCTTATCTTTAGGGACCCAGCTGTCTCGAGTGGTAGTACAGGTCTCCAAGTTGTCTTACAAATAAGCAGCAGCACATTTATCGCCCGCTTGTTTCATTTCTTGTTTAAATACCTCAGCACCGCCGCGCCGCAGTGATGACGTATTTTTGTAGGCAGACCGGAGGTTTGTTGAATTTCGCGGAAATAAATTTGGAGGCCAACAGACATTTATGACAGTTACACATTTTATCATGATATTCCTTACTGTGCAACACCACTGTCACTATCTTTAAGCCTGAATTTAATTTTCTACGTTAAACGCTGACGACCTACGAACTACAACTCCGTCGACGGATTATGACATCATTAACCTGAGACTACCACCGCGTTGCATGTCGGCCGTTAATGAAACGCAGTAAGTGCGCATAGTACCGAGGGGTTGAAGCCGTGCACAATTGTAAGGACATTAATACGATTTTCACAACTTTGGTCTAAATACCATATAGTTTTTAACGTTATACATGTTTTTTAAAAAGTGTTAAGTATGTATTGTGATGTTTTGCTGCCAGACTGATCCAACTGGCGAGGGGAGCTCAAAGCTAGCTTGCTATCATTAGCTAGGTTACGAGCATGGACCAACTAGATGACATTGCTAAATCGACTTTGAAGGCTAAGGTTAATGTAGATTGAGCTTTGGATCAAATAAAGACCAGATATTATCAAAAACTTGTTGTTCTTAAAGATTTTTTCACAGTGTGTGGTTTTAGATAAAATGTGTGCATGTAAAATAATTGCTTATGTATATTAACGTGTGTAACTGAAATCAAACCGAAAAGAAAAATGTTGTGAATGTCTAATTCAAGATATTATAGATGTAGAAATGCAATGTATTGTATGCTTAATGTGAAAATGTTTCTGCCCATTACGATATGTTCTTTCTTTGTTGTACAAATGTCTGGACAAGCTTCTTTTTTGGGTAAAACCATGGATGCAGCGCAATAATTCAACTTTTCATTCATTTTAAAATGTTCACAGCTGCAAACGTCAGTGAGGAAATGATGGGCACCCTGTCTCGTGAAGACCTGCGGGATCTTTTCCCAGGCCCAGAAAACTTCTTTCAGAGAAAAGCAGTCTGGCGTGCCTGTCATGATGATTTGGATGAGGTCAGTTTCTGAATGAGGCTAACAAATAGAACCTCAGTCTTAATGTACACAATTAACATTGAAATGTTGCCGTTACCCTTTGGTTGTATTTTTTATTTGTTGGTTTTTGATTTTACAGGAATCTGGCAGAGAAGACTCTCACTCAAAGGACAGTATTACTTCTTTTAATGAGTCACCCTTGCCACAGACCACCACTCCTGTGAAAGAGTATCCTGTAAAGTGCATGACCCCAGAAAAGGTTGTCAAGTTGTCTTTCCCAGAATATGTGTTGCACACCGACTCTGAACTTGAACAAGTCTGAAAACAATACTTTGAGTTGGCAAAAAAGATGAGGAGGGCAACTTTGAAATGTCAAAGTACCTTAGATGCCGACTCATCTGGAACACCATGACCAGTATGACTGCAATCCTGAGGGCAAGCGGTGATGAAGAATCAGACAGATACCCATCAAAACCAGAGGTCACAGCTATGGCCAAGAGAATAGTACAGTACTACCCCATGCTACAGGAAAAAGGCAGCAAGAAGACTTCATGGGTAAGTGTTGAAAGGCATCCACTTAGTTGCCATGGTATTTCATACTTGGCATTGTTTCAGCTGTTCAAAGGAATTAAATTAAATGGTCTGTCACAGGTCACAGTGTATGCACAGCCATACAAAAGACTGCAAAATGTGAGGTCCCCTCAAAAGACCAGTCCCGATGGGGCTCATACAAAGAAGCGCCGTGTGCGACGTGACACAGATGATTCAAGTGACTCAACTGTTATGTTAGATTGTTCCTCAGAAGGCTATACAGGGCTCGAGACTGCGACCAAAATGGTCGCATATGCGACCTTTTTTTCAAAGTTAGCGAGTAAGAATTTCATCTGGTCGCGTTCGTGCGAGCGCATCAGTTTTATTGCTCCGTGTGTTAGACATTGTGGTTGAAAGTCGTCCCTTTTTTCACTGGCTTAGTCAGCCGCCTCCACCTGCACTCTCTCCTGTTGAGACAGCGCCGTTGCGTGCACTTAAGCCGTCGCGTACACGCGCAGCGCACAGAACTTCAAGACACCAAGACTAGCGTTTCGCTATTCTCAAAAATGAAGCGGTCTATTGCTGATTTTTTTTTTCCCAAAAACTAAATAAGGAGAGAGAGGAGGAGACTGGTGGTTAGGTAGATCCAGCAAAAGGTGCCGAATCAGACGACCTGTCGGGACCAATGCATCACCCGAAACACTGAGCCCCTCCCGACTTTTTTTCAGCGGATGGATGAGAGTAATCGTGCAACAGAAGAGAACGAAATGGTCATTAAGTTGAACACTGCCTATAACATAGTGAAAGAGGAACTCCCGTTCACACAATTCAAATCCCAGATCGCACTGATGAAAAAAAACGGGCTGAATGTGAACCCAACCTCTGCCAATGACAAGGCATGTGCCCAGTTCATAGGAAAATCATGTGCTGGTGCGACCAACTGAGAAAGTCGGTCGCACCAGTGCTACCAGTGGAAAAGTTAGTGTAGAGCCCTGCTATAGCTCATCAATCTCAGGAAGCAAAGAAAGAGGTAAAACCCAACTCATTTTTTACATTTTTACACTTTTGATCTTCACAAGTTTAATAAAGATTATTGGGCTTTTACAAACACAAGTCATTCTTTAAGATGGTCTTGATTGTTTTCGTTTCAAAAAGGTTGATGTCATTACACTTAAAAACTACATACCAAGGAAAGTGTTCTATTTTTGCAGAAATTGACAGTCCAGACACTGAAAACCAAGCAGCCATGGCCACCTGGAGTTCCCCGCAGGCTTTCTGTAAGTTTTGGAAATGTGTTCAAATCAATGATTGAACTTGGTGGTGGTCTGCAGTCATTGAGTGACCTTGTAGTTGAATTTGATTCAGCTGAAGAAATCTAATATTGTTTTTTCATTTTTTTTTTGTGTCTTACAGCTAACAAGCCTTCAGATGTCAGTTCTCCATACAGTGACAGCCTAGCTGGTACTGCAGGTGATACTCGTGGAGCTTCTTGCCCACAGCTTCGACACTGTCCTCCTTCACCACCTGATCCTGCTGGTGTTTGGAGACCGGGCTGGGCCAGCGAGTCGTGGCAGTAATTCGTTGATCAGCTCTACCACCGAGCTGAAGGTCAAAGGGTCGGAGAAGCCGTACTTCCCCTCCCGATGGAAGATCTTTATCAGCTTGTTGTTGCCTCCTTTCCACAGAGTTAGAGTCTAGTCTCCGTGCACCTTGGTGGAGGCGTCTCCAACCAGGAACATACCATTAGCCATGTCTATCAGCTTCTTGTTCACCTCTTCTCTGCAAATGTCTCCCCAGTACCACTCAGCGTCCTGCAGCGAAATACTGTTGTTAAAACTACTGGGAGGTGGTGCATCATATGCACAATGCGCCAGAAAGGTGCAATGCATCATGGGTTGGGTGGTTTACAGTTACTGCAGTGACTAACTTCAACTCACATGCACATTCCACCTTTGGTGCTATGTAGAAAGGTGAAATGCATCAAATGTAGAATTTGGTTGTGCATCATAAGCACAGTCTAACCCTCCTGCACATTCCACCTTTCTTATGGTGCCAGAAAGGTGCAATGCATCATGGGAGGAGACTGGGCTAGGTTGTGCATCGCATGCACAGCTGAGTGTCTTCATGTGTTGCAGCTCTCATCATAGGAAAGAGGAGCCTCTTGGGGATATGCAGAGGTGCCATAGTCTGGAGGCAGGATGAGTCGTGATGACATTGAGGTAACACGCTCATGTAAGAACATGCGCGGTGGAGGGAACAGAGACAAACTCGCACAGGATATTCTTGGCCATTTCGATATTGTTCTGTGCAAACATCAGTGCTTTCTGGATGTCCTGATAAGAGTCACTGTGACAGTGCATTATGCACAGCCAGCACATTGCTGACAGTCACTGCAGTGACTAAACCTCCTGCACATTCCATCTTTGTCATGGTGCCAGAAAGGTGCAATGCATCATGGGTAGATTTTGTTTCAAGTCTTGAGGTAAGCAGTGTGTTTCAGTATAATCTATTGAAGATGGCCTGTTTTCTCTTGCATACGTCACACATACTATCAAATAAATACAGCAGTGCAAATTTATCCCGCTCAATCTAAACAGTCACAAAGAGTGTGTGTGTGAGACAAATGCCAAACCAAGTCAACATACTTACAGACATAAGAGCGGCATCTGTCTTCTCATCCAACTCAATACAAAACGTAAATAACTGTATGTATTGTACTATAGTTGACAGTCACTGCAGTGAGTAACTCTAATCCTCCTGCACATTCTACCTTTCTTATGGTGCCATGCAGAAAGTTTAATGCATCAAGTGTGGAGCTTGTTTGGAGCATCTTGGAGGAATGCTTGTTGAACTCCTGTTTCTGGTCAGCAGACTTGATCTTTTTCATCTGGGGTGCTTTGGCTCTGCGAGGAAACACTACCTAACTCCTGAAGTGGCTGCAAATTTTATCCAGATTTTACAGAGCACTCCTGCAGAGATTTAACCAGCACCCTGTGATTTTATCGTTGACAATTTTAACAGCAATCTGAAGTCAATGCTGGACTCAGTGGCTCCTCTTTTAACAAAAACAGTTAAGAAAAAACCAATACCTCCGTGGAGAAATGAGGAAATTAAGCAACTGAAAAGAAACTGCAGGAGTGCTGAGAGGAAATGGAGAAAATCAAAACTAACAGTCCACTATGAAGTTTTACGTCAACACCTCAAAACTTACAATAGCTCTATTAAACAGGCAAGAATCTCTCACTTCAGAAAACTAATCTCTGACCACAAAAATAATCCCAAATTTCTCTTCTCCACCACTGATCTTTTAACAAACAGTAATTTTAACAGATCTCATAAGACAATAACAAATACCCTGTGCGAAGACTTTGCAGACCGCTTCAGGTACAAAATTGATAACATCAGATCCAGTCTTTTATCTCAACAGGTTTTAACTACCAACACGTCTGGATGGCAGGTTCTACCTGAGGACTGGTCTTCCCCACCTCCTTTAAATCGGCGGTGGTGAGGCCCCTTCTGAAGAAGAGCAATTTAGACCCCAACATTCTTAATAACTACCGACCGGTATCCAACTTACCTTTTTTAAAGTAAAATTTTAGAAAAACTTGTTTTTAACCAAGTAAATGACTTTTTAAACAAAAACAACATTTTAGAAAGGCACCAGTCTGGTTTCAGGATGAACCATAGTACCGAGACAGCCCTTTGAAAGATTTTAAACGATATCAGGTGCAACTTAGATAACCACAAGCAGTCTTGGTACTGCTGGATCTAACCACCGCCTTCGATACAGTAGACCATCACATTTTATTAGACAGGCTGAGGCACCTTGTCGGCCTCTCAGGTACTGCTTTTAACTGGTTCGTCTCATACCTCACTGACCGACACTTCTTTGTAAGTTGGGATGCATGTTCCTCAGGAACCCATGAGATCAAGTGTGGGGTTCCCCAGGGGTCAATTTTAGGTCCAACTCTTTTTAATCTTTACATGCTCCAGTGTTTACTCATGGGAGCCCTCCTCACTAAGAACTGCTCCTGGTCTACTGATGGGGTGCTGCTGAGGGGTTGGCTCTGGCCTGGATGGCTGGAGGCCTCTGCGCCTTGGTGCAGGGGCCTCCTGTCTGCCTGGGTCGGGGTGGTCATGGGCCGGGGGCCCTCTCAGTGTGGATGGCCCCCAAAGGTGGCTTATTCCTTATCTTGTCCGTATGGGTGTGTGTGCGTGCGTGTCTGTGTGTGTGTTTCTGTATGTAGTTATCGGGGTGGGAGGGCTGGGTTTTCTTCTTTGTTGTTTTTAGCTTCTGTGAGGCACTTTGTGTTGCTTTTTAAGTATGAAAAGTGCCATATAAATAAAGTTTGAAGTTTGAAGTTTGTTATTCATAAACTTGGCGTACTTGATTTTCCCCATTTCTTTCTCAATTGCTTTTGTAAGTTTTATCGGATGGTAGTGCCCACCATCCTGATTGAATTCAGTCATCACTTTCCACTCTCTTTCCTGTGTTTGATCCACTTGTGTCTGCTCAGTCGGGCTTTTCTTTGATTTTTTGTTATTACTAGGCCATGACACACTCCCCTCCAACCAACTTTCCATTCTATCTTGCCTCTCTCATTTTCTCAAGTCTCTTTTCAGCCTTGAAGACCGAGATAACTTTCAGTCCACTTCGTTCTCACGACACCCATCTGACGTAGTTGACATGATGTTACAGTTACAGAGTACAGTTTATGCAAATCTGCCAAATAGTTTTCGATATACTGTTTTCATCTCGGTGCATCTGCTCAGGAAATATCTAGCTAATTGCTGCATACAAAACCCTTTCACATCATTTAAATCAAAATGGCTATAGTTGTTAGTCACTGCTGTGACTAACTCTAACCCTCCTGCACATTCCACCTTTGTTATGGTGCCAGATAGGTGCAATGCATCATGGCTAGAGCTTATGTACAGTTACCTGTATGTACCTTCTCCTGAGACTATAGATAAAGTTACTTGTCACTCCGCTGACATTCTCCTGAGGAAATTATCCGTCAGACTACAGCCTTTCAGCGCGACGAACAAAAGAGGATTATTTGCCACTGACTTTTTCTTCTTTTACTTTCCAACGAACTACAGGCTTTCGGAACGACGAAAGAAGAAGGGTTGTTTGCTGCTGACTTTTCTTCTTTGACTTACGTTTCTCCTGCTGCTGTTTGTTGTTTCTTTGTTTTTTGTTTCTCGTGTTTTTTGTGAAATTTTTAAATTGTATTGCATGTAATTGTCTAAATTGTGTTTTTATTTTTTTTTAAATTCAAAGTCTGACTGAGGAGCTGCAGCGTCGTCACATGGCAGTGACTGGCATCCTTTCACCACTCCCCAGTGCCAATGTTACAGCGAGACCATCGACCACACAGACAGCCGAGAGTGCGGCTCCTCACTCAGTCTGGGAATCATCAGCACCAGTGATGCACTTCTCAGATCCTTCAGTGTTTCAGGCAAGCATGATCTGATTAACTGGAGTAATCCCTCATTTTAAAGCTTACATTCTCCTATTAATCAAAGATTTAGTGTGTAGGGTTGGATTACGTCATTTTACATCATTCTGATGTTGTTTGAAAATGTACTGGATCATTATAAAAAAACAAACCCACTGGAATAATACAGTGGCACAAAAAGGGACACTGCAGGGCTTTATTTATGTTTTTCATTTTTTTTAATCAAAGGCAGTTGGATGTCTGTGACGTTGAAGCCTTTACATGTAACATGTTATCCGAAAAACTACACAACCAGTAACTACATACTCTGAAGAAGCAAGGCGGCTAATTAGGTTAGCTCTCGGTGAAGGGTAGACACACGATGGTCCACTCAGTGTGGCACGCTTGCAGCCCCGGACATCTAAGGGCATCACAGTCCTCTGGCCTATATTTGCATTTTTCTATCTGCTTGCACAGCATATCTAATCAGAGGTGGAATGAAACATCTGGCTGTTGGACCTTCCTCACAGGGAAAGGAGACTCTGACTGATGGACTGAGTCTCTTCCCGCTGGCTTCGCCCTGCCCAGGCAGGTGAATGGTCTGGCAGCACAGTTATCAGCTCTGTTGTAGTGAGGCAGGAGGAGATTTGGGGCTCCAGGGACAAACACATGCTGTTTGCTCTCATGATCAAAGCAATGAGCTTCTTATTCGCTGTCACTCCTCTCTTCTCTTTGCAGGAGTGTATTGTTTTCATCCCTGTGCTGGTGTTTGATTTTTGGTTTGTTCAAAATCCCTGGTTCGAACTCAGAGTTTGAGAAAGTAAAGGGTGACACATTATTAAGTATCAAGAGGTTGACAAACATTAAGTTCACTGCTCTCTCCTCTTTGCATGAGTCTCTTCCCGCTGGCTTTGTCCTGCCCAGGCATAGTTCACCATCTTACAGTACTTATTGGGTGAATGGTCTGGCAGTACAGTTATCAGCTGTTCATGACAGTTCATTCTTTTTTCCCCATGGTCAGTTTGCAGGACATTGTTGCTAATGGCAGTGTTTGTGCGGTCCTCTGGCCTATAATTTGTATTTTTCTATCTGCTTGCATAGCATACCTAATCAGAGCTGGAATGAAACATCTGGCTGTTGGACCTTCCCCACAGCGAAGGGTTAGATGATCCGCCAACTTCTGGAGGGCCTGGGTGTAGTCCTTCTCTATAGCTGCCCTCTTTTGGCTGAAAGTTCTCAGGTCTTCCAGGAGGTCACATTCTGTCTGGTGCTTGATGTGTATTCTGTTCGTCTGCTCTGCATGACTGTCTGTTTCAGCTCCTTTCTCGGTGGGGGTTGCATCCTTATGTCTTGACATAAAAATTATACAAAAGACAGAAGTTTATCTGGAAAAGTTTGTGCAAATGTTTCGAACAAATGAAAAGTGAAATAGGGTATTACAGCCAATCACAGCCAGTGAAGCGGCCATAGCGAGCCCAGTAAATAGCAAGTTGAGCACAGTCTTGACAGTCACTGCAGTAACTAACTCACTCTGGGTACTTGTGTCTGATTGGTGGTGGCCATCGTTGTAGGCGGTGCTGGGCAGGGACTGCTTCCCACATGCCCCGGCCCTGTGGCATCCAGAGCAGCATCTTCGCTGCGCTCCAACAGCATGCTGACGTCACTTTGCTCTAGCTCTGTCTTCAATTTAGTACAATCAAAGGCTTTTTTGGCTCGGGGGTACTGGCAGTCTCAAAGATGAAAATGTCATGATCAGTATCAACATCATCACCATCAGCATTAACAGGCAAAGATGGGGAGCTCTGTGGGCTCACATGCACTGATATCAATGTATGTGAGGTGCCCAAATGGAAGCCATTAACTTTGGGTCTTTTGGGTGTTCGTTGTGGAGTAGCAGGCTTTGTTCTTTGCCCCCTCAGGGGACCTGTTGACAGTGAGTATACATGAGAAATAACTGGTGCCAGATAGGTGCAATGCATCATGGGTAGAGCTGTCAAATACACTGTGACAGTCGGTTGGGTGGAGCTGGACTAAACTACAGTCATTGTCAAATTTTTTTTAAAATTTTGCAGGTGTCAATCTACCATGAACACACACTGTAGAGTCACTTCTTGCCCCCCGTCCTCATCCTCAACCTCACTCCAGTGTTTGGGACTGAGTGTGTGCTAAACAAACCGATCCAGAGCGCCGCAGCTCCACTTCCATGCAAACTGGTGGATAGTCTGACAGAAGGACACGGAGGTGTTTGATACTGTGAGGAAAAATACGTCTGGTGCTCTGCTTTGTGGAGCTTGTAGTGTATTCTATACCGTGAAGAGACTGATGATGGGTTATTTCTTTTGTACATATAAAACCATCAGCGGCATGAGTATTATTACCTGTAATCCATTCAAAGGGTTTGTCTGAAAAGCACAGGTTGTTAGCTGCATTCAGCTAGCCTGGTACAGTACAGTGACTAACAATGCATCATGCATCTGTCAAACACACTGTGCATCATATACACTCTCCTGCACATTCCACCTTTGTTACAGTGCCAGAAGGGTGCAATGTGTCAAGAGTAGAGCTGGGCTGGGATAGTTGGCATGAGATGGGCTGCCATTTTGCTCACAAAAATACAGTCATTATATTTCATAGAGAGACTTTTCAATGTCTAAACAGTTTATTCAGCAGTTAGTGTGATGTAGATAAGTAATGCAGGAGGAGGGTGTGCAGTGAATCATAGCATGATAGTGTCAATTATCTGTCAGGCTGAGCTGATTGTTCCCATGGGCCGATGTAGCATTAGCACATTCACCCCTTCCTATGGTGCCAGAAAAGTGCAATGCGTCATGTGCAGAGCTGTCAAATAATGTGCATCACGTGCACAGTCTGTTTGACAGCCAGGGAGGTGCAATGCATCATGCATCTGTCATATACACTGTGCATCAGATGCACAGTGCACCAGAAAGGTGCAATGCATCATGGGGTGGGCAGTTGACAGTCTCTGCTGTGACTGAATTCAGCCCTCATGCACATCCCACCTTTGATGCTATATAGAAAGGTGAAATGCATCAAATGTGGAACTTGGCTGTGCTGTGCATCATATGTGCAGCCAAGCACAGTCTAATGCTCCTGCACATTCCACCTTTGTTATGGTGCCAGAAAGGTGCAATGCGGTCTCGGCCTTTAACATTTTCCACCGCTTCCCGAGCCACTTGGAGTTCTCCGCGTTGGGCATGACTGCTTCATGATTTTCCTCCACCTTTCTTCTGGTGCTGGAAAGGATCATGCATCATGGGAGTAGGGCTAGGGCTGGGCTAGAGGTCTCGGGAGTCAAACACACTGTGCATCATATGCTAACAGACAGTTTTGTCACATAACTCCAATATCCCCCCTGTCCCACACAGAGAGTGTCTCAGAATTACACTGCACAAAGATTGTAATCCCAACACAGAATCAGAAGATGTTGCATTAGCACTTTTCACCTTGTTATGGTGCCAGAAAAGTGCATCATGGTTAGAGCTGTATGGCAATGCATCATGGGTGTAGACTATGCGTCATAGTTGACAGTTCACAGATGACAGTCACTGCAGTGACTAACTTCAATCCTCCTGCACATTCCACCTTTATTATGGTGCCAGAAAGGTACAATGCATCATGGGAGTAGACTGGGCTAGAGCTCTAGAGTCAAACACACTGTGCAGCATCTGCTAACAGACAGTTTTGTCACATACCTCCACTGTTGCCCCTGGCCCACACACAAAATGTGTCTCAGAGTAACACTGCGCAAAGCAGATTGCAATCTCAGAAGATGTAGCATTAACACATCCCACCTTTCTTATGGAAAGATGCATCATGGGAAGAGCTGTACTGCAAAGTATCATGGCTATAGACTATGCATTAAAGTTGATAGCTCACAGATGACGGTCACTTCAACCCTCCTGCACATTCCACCTTTGTTATGCTGCCAGAGAGGTACAATGCATCATGGGAGTAGACTGGGCTAGGGCTGGGCTAGAGCTCTAGAGACACGAACACACTGTCCATCATATGCTAACAGACAGTTCTGTCACAAAATATGCCCCCTATCGCACACAAAGTAAGTGCCTCACCGCACAAGTAATCAGACCAGATGTAAGCTCAACACAGAGGCAGAAAAGTGCAATGCATCATGGGTAGAGCTGTCAAATAAACTCTGAATCATATGCAGTGTATTTGAGAGATAGTTGACAGTCACTGCAGTTACTAACTTCAACCTTCCTGCACATTCCACCTTTGGTGCTATGCAGAAAGGCCATGATGGTTTCATCAGGGAAGGATTGGCTGTTTTGGCCTTGATTATGGTGCCAGAAATGTGAAAAACATCATCGAAGGGGATTGGGTTAGGTTGTGCATCTTATGCACCTTTCTTATGGTGCCAGAAAGGTGCAATGCATCATGGGGAGAGCTAAGTGAAAAGCAAAGATTTGTTTAAGGTCAACAGCACCCTCGAGTAATAATGTAACAGACAGTCACTGCAGTGACTAACTTCAATCCTCCTGCATAAGCCAAACCAACCGCCTCCTAGCTCCATATCTACAGGCATAAGAGCGGTAGAAAGAAAGAAAGGATGCCAATTCACACGTTTAAGTGAACTTCTTAATGTAGCGGAGTTTCAGATAGGCGATGATGAGGAATACGAAGGTCATGGCGGTCAAAGCCACATGATTCTCCCACAATCCCCAGGTAGTCCAGATACTGCTCTCCTGCGCATGTCAGGCCGGCGGCGCTCACGCTGCAGTTGGTCACTGCAGCCGACACGTTGGCGTTTCGGATCACAGTTTCCTCACAGAACTTCAAACCCAGAAACTCATTGATCTTCAAAGCTGCGAGGCCGTAGCGAGGAATGCTGCATTATAGTCGATAGTTCAGAGGTGACAGTCACTTCAACCCTCCTGCACATTCCACCTTTGTTATGGTGCCAGAGAGGTACAATGCATCATGGGAGTAGACTGGGCTAGGGGTGGGTTAGAGCTCTAGAGACACAAACGCACTGCGCATCATATGCTAACAGACAGTTCTGTCACAAAATATTCCCCCTATCCCACACAAAGTAAGTGTCTTGTAAGAGTAACACCGCACAAGTAATCAGACCAGATGTAATCTCAACACAGAGGCAGAAGATGTAGCATTAGCACGTTCCACCTTATGTTGCCAGAAAAGTGCAATGCATCATGGGTAAAGCTGTCAGAGCTGAGAGATAGTTGACAGTCACTGTAGTTACTGACTTCAACCCTCCTGCACATGCCACCTTTGGTGCTATGCAGAAAGGCCATGATGGTTTCATCAGGGAAGGATTGGCTGCTTAGGCCTCCTTTGATTGTAGGATGCTTGTTTGTTTGTGTATGTGCCTCTGAAGAAAAAACAAACATCTAGTAAGGTTGACAGTTTGCCTCAGGAAGACAAATTTTTGTCTACTGGTTGTATATGTATGTACAGTCTGAGTGTGTTACTCATTATAGGTAAAGCGTCATATACACAGTGCAATTGACAGATAGGTGACTAACTCTATCCCTCCTGCACATTACACCTTTCTTATGGTGCCAGATCGGTGCAATGTATCATGGGAGTGGACTGGGCTAGGGCTCTAGTATTCACAGTCTATTTGACAGCTCTGACTACCAAATAGATGGCTGGCTGGCTATTTAGCTGATATTTGACAGGCATAAAGGTGCAACGCATCATGGGTGTGGTCTTTGCACTAAAACATTTTGTGTTAAGACATGAAAAAGAAGCTAAAGAATACAATGACAGAACAGCAGAAACCCTGACCCCGGTAGCATACCACCCATGTCCGCTACAGTTTCTCCTCCTGTCTAATGATTCTTCTCAGCAGTCTGGGCCCTTGAGATAACGACTGTGTCCGCTGTCTATGCATCTTTGTTGGACATGGGAAAGAGGGAGGATGGGAGGTTTGGGTGTGAAAAATATCCGACTCAGATAGTCCCTGCAGTGGAGGAGGTCCTGTTTCCTCCTGAGGTGGTGTGCTCATGCACTGACAGCATCCTTCTCCTTCTTGTCACTGTCTTCATGCCAGGCTATGACTATCTTTGGGCACTTATGATCAGCCTCCTCTGAGTCTTTGCACTTCATTAGAAACATTAGGTCTCCACATGAGTCAGTTGCTCCAATGATCTTCTCTGGCTCAAGTCCTCTCTCAAAGCCACGAGCAGCTAGAACGTCATCCTCCTTTTTCCTTTTTCCCTTTTCAAGATTCAAGATTGCTTTCATTGTGAAATCAATGAAATTTGCATTGCAACCCCCGTGTGAAAAAGAAAAGATAAAAAAATAAGATAAAATAAAATAAGATGAACTCACATCTAGATGTAATAAAGATAAAGATAATATAAAAATTTTTTGGGCGTGGGCTTTCGTGTGTGGGTGGACAGTCACTGCAGGGACTAACTACCTTTCTTATGGTGCTAGACAGGTGCACTATGCACAGAGCTATTAAAGACTGTGCTCTGGCTGGCAAATGGATGGCTATCTATTTGACAGCCACAAATGTACAATGCATCATAGGTAAAGCAACTGCAGGGATTAACTCTGAACCTTGTGCACATTGCATTTTTGTTACGGTGCCATGCAGAAAGGTGCAATGCTTCAAGCACGGAGTTTGGTTGAGCTGTGCATCATATGAGGAACAGAGAGCACATGCTAATCTTAGAGGGATGCTTGTTGAACTCCTGTTTTTGGTCAGAAAACTGGATGTTTTTCATTTGCAGTGCTTCGGCTGTAATTCTCCTGCACATTGCACCTTGGTTACGGTGCCAGAAACGTGCAACGCATCATCGATGGAGATTGGGCTAGGTTGTGCATCATATGCACCTTTCTTATGGTGCCAGAAAGGTGCAATGCATCATGGGGAGAGCTAAGTGAAAAACAAAGATTTGTTTAAGGTCAACAGCACCCTCAAGTAATAAAGAAACAGACAGTCACTGCAGTGACTAACTCTACCCCTCCTGCACATTCCACCTTTCTTATGGTGCCAGAAAGGTGCAATGCTTCATGGGTGTTGCCTGTGCGTCATATGCACAGTTGTCAAATACCCTGTGCATCATATGCACTGTTAAGACCCTTTGTTGACCTGTGACCTGATGGATGAAAACTTGTTCTCTTTTCTTGTTTTGTTAGACTTCTTCAAACAGTTGTCACAGATAAAGCCTGATGGCCAAATGATGTCATAGTACAGTATGCAGACCTGATGCATCCACAGTTTTTACATCAAATCCTCTTTTGATATTTGGCCGTCACTTTCTGCCATGCAGAAAAGACACCAGAAATGGCTTGGTCCATTTTTTCTTGTAGCTCTCACCACAGAAACTTTGAAAATGGCGGTGTTGTTGTGCTGCGACCATAGGGCTGCGACTGAACCGAAAATTACGTTCTGAACGGACCAATCACAGTCCTCGACGTTCACGTCACTACGCGTCGATGCGACGCGTAGTCAGGATTTTTGGAGGTGCGCGTCAGGCTATGGCATAGGGGCCGCAGAAGCATAAACCAGGCTTTACCTGTGTGTACCTTCTCCTGAGACCATAGATAAAGTTACTAGTCAATCCAGTGACATTCTCCTGAGGATTTTTCTGCCAGTGACTTTTCTTCTGAGATTTTTGCTACAGCTTTACAGGCTGACAAAAGGAGAAGGATTATTTGCCGCTGACTTTTTTTCTGTTACTTTGCATCGGACTACAGCTTTTCAGGCTGACGAAAGGAGAAGGATTATTTGCTGCTGGCTTTTCTTCTTTAAATTACGTTTCTCCTGCCGCTGTTTGTTGGTTCTTTGTTTGTTGTTTCTTTCTTTCTTCTTTTTTCAGATTAAGAGAAACATGCCCAGGAAGCCCAACAGGCACTATCTCCTTTGCCTGTTGTGCTTGAAGACCAAGGACTTCCTGTCAGTGCATCTGCGCCGAGTCTGCATGAAAGACAGCACGCCAGAAGCCATTGGTGCAGCGTTGGAGAAGGCCAAGAAGGATGTCCATGATCTTCTGGTGTCGGGCAGGGTGTTCCCCTACGTGCTGCTTCGCCAAATTTTGGATGATGCTGATCCACTCAGCAGGTTTGTGGAAGAACTTTTCACTCTTTTTTTTTTTTTTTTTTTTTTCCAAACATCACTTCTTGTTTACTCTCTGAAATGCATGAAATTTTTAAATTGTATTGCATATAATTGTCTAAATTATGTTTTGTTTTGTTTTGTTTTTTAATTCAAAGGCTGACTGAGGAGCTGCAGCGTCGTCACATGGTGGTGACCGGCATCCCTCCACCACTCCCCAATGCCAATGTTATAGCGAGACCATCAACCACACAGACAGCCGAGAGTGAGCCGTCTGACAACACTTCTGTCAGCAGTGGCAAGTGCTTTCAATTGTGAGTATCAGCTTCAGCACGTCTCAGTTTGAGTAAATTATCTGTTAATCTCATGCAGGGCTCTCATGTTAACATGTTTAGGCATTTCCAGGAATGCGTTTAATTAATTGTAACTTGGAAATGACTTTATTTTCAAGAAATTACAAACATTGACAACCTCACTCAGTCTGGGAATCATCAGCACCGGTGATGCACTTCTCAGCTTGAGTAAATAAGCTGTTAGTCTCAGGCAGGGCTCTCAGCCTTCTAGTCTTCAGTGTTTCAGGCTTGCAAGATCTGATTAACTGGAGTAATTCCCCATTTTAAAGCTTAGCTTTCCATCTTAGCACACAGTTTTATAACAAAACGCTTTTCCCACATTGCAGTGTCTCGACTGCGCAGTGGACGACCAAAAACAGGAAGCTCATGGCACAGAGGGGACTTTATCAGAGGCACTCTCTGGACTATCCCTTGCTGAAGGACTTCGGCCTGTACCTGGAGAGGGAGCTTTGCAATGAAAATTTTAAACAGGAGGTGAGTACTACCATAAAACATTCTGTATTCATTAAAAAAATATATATATATATAAAGTAAAAGAAGATGTTTTTGCAAAATAGTCATGATTAGAAAACAATGTAACATGTTTTAACATGTTTTTTAGCATGTTTTTTTTTTTTTTTTTTTTGCTTTTGGAGTATTTATTGCATGTCTTTTACTTTAAATTTGTTGAATATGCTGGAATGAATAAAGTATCTATCTATCTATCTTCTCTCTTCAGGTTGAAAACGTTGCCCGGTACCTGTACTACTTCGACCCACAGCAGCCATCCCTGCAGTTTGTCAGGAACAGGGAGAAGATCCGGCAGTACCTCTGTGAGCTCTCCAGGGCAAAACTCACAAAACAGACACAGATAAATTACCTGAAGAGCTTGAAAAGGTTGGTAGCATTTGTTGTGGGGTTTTTTTCTCCATATAATATCAACACTTGTGTAGACAATAAACATAATTGAGCTTAAATATGTGCAAATACTTAAAATACTTGCACGTCCTCTGACAGATTCTTGATGTACCACACTATCAACACCAACCTGAGGCGAGAGGATCAGACACTCCATGGGGACTGCAAGGACTTTATTGATTACATTGGCTCACTGCAGAAGTCCTTCTCCAAGCAAGTGAGCAAAGAGATCACCCAAAAGAGGTAAGTTTAATTGTTTGCACGCAGCTAACTGGATTACAGTTCACATAAGTGAGCAATGTGGCAAGTAATGTCATGATTTGTTGATACATTTTATCCTTTTTCCTCATAGACACGGCCGGTTGACTGAAAAAGAGCAGCTGACACCGCGTGACTGCTTGGCTGTGCTGAGGGGAAGGTTATAGGGAAGTTATAGTTATAGGGAAGGTCTTCGAGGACAAGGACGCGACCCTGGAGTTGACCGAGTGCAGCTTTGTGGTGTACTATCTCCAGGCAGTGGTGATTCGACATGATATCCTTGTTTTGTGCAGGTACAGGAGTGGGTTGTGAGAAAGAAAGACACACTGGGCAATGCAGTTATTGGAGTGAAGGAGCACAAGACTGCAGCACAGCAAGTGGCCATGTTTGCCCTGTCCCAGGAAGAGGAGTTTGTAAGTTCAAATTCAATGTTCAAAGCACGTCCAGTAATGTGTTTAATCAATTGTAACTACATTAGAAATGACTTTTTTGCAAGTTATTACGCACCGTCACAATCTCACTTATCAGCAGCGGTGTGCACTTCTCAGATTGAGTAAATTATTTGTTGATCTCAGACAGGGCTCTCAGCTAATGCAAAATGGCCTTGATGTATATAAATACAGAATTACTGCAAGAGATAAAATAATTGTTTTGTGTTTGTTTAGAGAAAAAAAATGTTGCTTTGAGAAGGATTTTCTTTTGGAACTTATTTTACTCTTTTGAAGTGTAACTGTAGTGGAGATGCTTTCAGCCAAGATGCATGTTTCATTTCAAACTGTGCAACTGAGTCAACTGCGCAATCCTTATTTGTTATGGTGCAGTGCAGTAGCAATGCACCATGGGTAGGGCTGTCAAATAGGCTATACACCATAGTGTAGGTGTAACCCTAACCCCATTACTTTATTTTACAAGTCACCACACAGCCTTCCTTATTTGGGGAGAATCACCTTACATGCTGAGACACTCAGCTTTAGTTAGTCACCTGTGAATCATGCATTTGTTCATATTTGTTCAATCATATTTTTCCTCTGCCAACAGTGGTTTGACATGTTCTACACAAGGGTGCGGCCACAACTCCTAAACTCCAAGAAGCGCAAGAGGGATGACGCAGAGGTCAAGGAAAGATTTTTCATCTCCTCCACGGGGAGGCCCATCTACAACGCCTCCAATGACCTGAACAGACTGCACCGCAAGTAAGCAAACCACCATGATTCATTTCACCTCCGATATGTACCTGGTACTCCGGTGAGAAATCTTTATAAAAATTTTAAATGTTTAATGTTTAAACTCTCATTATAGATACAAGATTGAATCAGTGACCAGCCAGGTGGCACGGCGAGTGTTTGAGACGGCCACCAAGACTCTGACCGACGCCGACAAGTCTCTAGTGGCCGACTACCTGACACACTCCACCGCGACGGCTGAGAAACATTAAGAATGAAGGAGACAGAAAACATTGTGAGGGCCAGTCATGTGCTAGGTGCGCTAGCTGATGACTCAAGGTAAGCATGTTTCATATTTGTCAACACAATTAATACAGTCAACAATTTGTAAGCATCAAATCTTATACCCTTCTTATAATAACCTTGATTCTTTTTTTTTGTAGTGCTGACTCTGCAGAAGAGGGTACCAGTAGTGGTGCTCGTCGTGTCCGTAGCGCTGCTCGCACCGTTGGAAATGTGCAGATGGATGTCCAAGCGGCGTACGACAGACTGCTGGAACATCACCCGGTGACTCTGGATGGGGATGTGCCAAGCAAGACTGAGCGGGAACGAGCATCCCCCGACTGTCAGCGGGCCCTGTACGAGCGTTGGCTGAAGGCGCAGATGAAACTGCGCAAGCAGCATGTTCTTGGTGAGGTTCTTTTTTCAATATTTAATAGCATTTTTTTTCCCCAAGCAACAATGCTACGTACATGTACATGTGCTACGTACATGTTGTCAATTTTAGTCTTCTTGACTAACATCATCCTATCTTCTTGACAGCATACTTCTGCTGTCGTCTGCCGACGGAAAAACCGAGTCAGCGCCTGGATTGCAAAGCAGGGATGGACGAGCAACATCCCCAATGCTGCCAATATCATCAGAGACTGGAAGCCCTCCGGAGCTGAGGACGCGACCATGGACTCCACTCACATCCAGAGGCTGACGAGATCACAGAAGTGGAGAGGGCTTCTAGTCAACGCCGTTGAAGGGAAGGGCAAGGGTGTCATCACGACCCGGAGATTCCAGACTGGTGAGGTGGTCTGTGACTACCACGGGCGGGTCACCACAGCCAAAGAGGGCAAGAAAATCCACAAGAACACCAGTGAGGAGGAGACTGGATACATGTTCTTTTACAGAGACAAAGGAGGGCAGCCCATGTGCATCGACGCACATTCAGGCATTTGTGAATGCCACCCTGGACAGCAGACTGTTGGCCGGTTGATCAATCACTCAAGAAAAGCAGCCAACCTAAGGTCAAGGTTGTGCACTATGGTGACAGATGGGGAGGAAACAGATATCATTCTTTTCCTCGCAACCAGGAACATTGACGTGAATGAGGAACTCTTATTTGACTGTGGAGCAAGTCAGAAGTCTTTTCGTGGGGAGGGCTCAGGCCTGGCTTGGCCCCCTTAAATTTTGGACTGCCACCTTCAGACTTCAGACCCTTTGCCACCTTCAGACTTTTTGAGTTATGTCAAAATTACTCCCTCCATGTTTCTCTGTAACTCATACTGGACTTTGCTGCTATCGCAGTTGACAAGTCCTTTAAGGGAAAGTTTTCAGCAACTCCATCCAGTTTCCACGAGGGCAGTCTTCAGTATGAGGTGTTGTGAATCATTGTGAGGAAACAACATTGTAAATGATTCATTGTTTACACTAGTCATTTACAATCATTCAAAAAAAGAAAATAGAAAACGTTTTGTACCATGGGCGGAGGAGGAGGTTGAAATTTTGTTTTTACCTTGAAATAGATTTTCAGGATTTACATTGAAGCAAAACCAAAAAAGGAGAATGGTGTGTGTGTGTGTGTTGTTCTTCTATGCTGGTGGGGACTTTGACCTGACTGTACACCTACCCATGGGGACTCATGTCACCGTGGGGACAAAAAATGAGGTCCCCACGGGCAGAACCCCCTCATTGACTTTAAAACAGTATTGAAACATGCCACATGCTTTTTTCCTTTTTTTAAAAAAAATTGTCCCCACCAGCACGCTTCACCTGACAAAAAACTGTGCGTCCGTATATTTAGGCGCCCCTAGAGGACACACACATAATTGCAGTCCCCACGAGGTGAACTTTTCAGGAGTGTGCGTCGCTGTTTGCTCACTCTCTAGCGCCCCCATGTTGCTCAAAGGTAGTACTACAGCATTATATATATATATATATATATTATACTTTCTTAGACTTTTTGTCTGCTTTATATTATATGTATGTATGTATGTATGTATGAATAATCCAGTCATTTTCATTAATATTAACCATGTTTTATATTGCTTTTAAGTTTACAGATATAAAGTATTGGCTCCCATTACATCTGTGTCTTTTCATTCATCCCAACCTCTCAAAGTTACCTCCAATTCATATTTGTCAACGTTTATGCAAACTCTCTTATGTGAACTTTTCCCTCTTTCTTGGTTGTTTTATTCATTCCCATTGAACACTTTGTAAATACTGTTTAAGAAAGGTGTTCAAAGATTGATTATTACCCTTCATCATCTCTTATGTCAGTGGCGCAACATGAATTACTACAGATATCAATACGGTATTGAGGTGTTGCACTGTTTTAATTTAACTAACACATTACAACCAGACAGTGTTCCCTGTTCACTTTGGGGGTGCTTGCAGACGATGATGATGATGACAACAATGAGTTACAGTATAGATGCAAATATAGCTGCACCCCTTGTGGCTAGCAAGGCTCATACTTTGGTGGTTTGTTTTACAAGTTAATCATTGATTGCAACATTATTATAACAGCTAATTATATGTACAGTACAGTACAGTATACCCTCTACAATAAACTAGACTACACCACTGGGTCTAACTCCACATTTCAGTACTACACAGTTCAGTCTGTTCACATATTTTCAGCAGCTACTTTGTGAACAACAAATCTGTGTTGAAATCAGCAGGAGAGCTAGTTTGCTGTTAGCTGTCAGCAGCTGATGGACAGTAGAGTCCTGCCATGTGTTTGGCTCAAGGAGTTAACAGTAACAGAGCTAATAGAGCTAATAAAGCTAACAGCTAATGGAGCAAACAGAGCCAATAGAGCTTACAGCTAACAGAGCTAATAGAGCTAACAGAGCCAATAAATCTAATAGCTAATGGAGCTAAACACACAGCAGGACTGAGAGTTTCTGTTCGGAGGAACATGAAGCGTTAAAGAGTGAACTGCAGACGAATGTGACAACGCAACAAGTTCACAGTAAATAAATATACTTCATATCATCCAAACCATCAAATTGCACCTTCTCACATCTGTATATATGTATATAAATGTAGCCCTGAGTTCTTTAAAATGAAATAATATACAACAAATAATAATATAAATATATAAAACAAATAAAATGCAGTCTTTTTGAAATAGTATGCTTTAGTCTCTTTAAACCACTTATTACTCTCTTAAATTCACAGATAAACTTCCGCAATACCACTCTTAAACCAGATAAACACAACACTGAGATGATATTTGTAGCAGAACTGGTCTGTAACTGACCCTCTTCTCCCCTCTTTGCATTCCTCAGGAGAAGTGGAGTGATAAAACAATCAGACTTTTAAGAGTTATTGACCATCTGGAAGGTTCACAGGAAGGTGTGAACTCAGGCAGAGACAAGATGTCTGGTTGTAGAACAACTTTTCACATTCTTTCAGGGCAACAAGAGTCACTGATAACACCTTCACTTCAAATTCACATCTGCTCAGGACGTTCTAATGGAGGTGCTAACTCTTTCTTGATAGCCCATTAAGGGAGTTAAGGACAATAAAACTGCCTGAATGGACGAATGCCATGTCTCAAAGGAATCTACAAACCAGATAATGCTGATGGGTTGTAAATTAGACATTCCTGAAGCAAACTGTGCTGTATGTCTGTGTGCCTTTTTCTTAACCTACCAAAGTAACTAAATCTATATGTTTGATTTAATTGTAAATGTTATTACATTGCTAAGCTCATGATCTGTACAATAACAATGTTTTCCTGGTGTTTCTAATTTACAGGATGACGAAACTGTGATTTTAACTATTTTAAAGATTTTCTCTGAGTTTCTACCATGGAACCATACCGCCATCTAGAGGTTCATAGCGGTTAGGTTGGATGTGCTTAGCGGGAGACATTTTTTAATAAGTAACCATAATAGCGATAATCATTTCGGCAAATATAGTCTGCTCTTCTTTATTCCTTCATCATATTAAAGTAGTTATACCCTTAGTCATCATGTTTATTAGGATTAGTATTAGAAAATGTTACCATGTTTATTGTTGAATGTTGTCATTATTCATAAGAATTGTCTAACGCATGTAGTGAACACGCATGTTGTTGAAGTGCCATTGAGAATTGACCATTTAAAATATATTCGTTGACCATAGTGAGAAGCAGATGAGCCCTCGTATGAAACATTAATTAATCCTCGCTCTGTGAAATGAAATCACGTTGCGCGTCTGCGAACCATCCCACATGCGTGACGTCCTATTGATTAGACACACCCTGGAGCGATGATAAAGTCAGTAGCGCAGCGGACTTCAGTTCAGTTGTGTTATGTTTTAGTTCAGTTTTGTGTTTAGTTTTTAGTTACGTTTTGTTCTGTTATGTGTAGTAGAGTTCTTGAGTTTTCCCTCTAAGTTCGTCCCTTGATCTTTCTTCTGTCTCTTCCGCGGAGTTTCTTTAAGTCTTTGTCTTTAGTTTTCAAGTTATTTTTCCGCTCCGTCGTTTTCTCAGTCTTTTTGTTGCTGCTCACAACTACACAGAGTGGCCTGATGTAATTCTGCAGAAAATGCACTTTTCTAATCTTCTTCGTGAAACTTTAATTTTTTCTTGCCACGCCAAGCCGCATAATTCCTATTTTTGTTGTTAAAGTCTAGTCACGTAATAATAATTTTGAAGACATTTTCGACCGGCCATCAAAGAGTTTCTCAATCTTATTATTAGTAGTCAAAAGTCTTGCCAACTAACTGACCGCACCGAAGACCTGCAGCCTGCTGCTGACCCGCTGGTCCGGGTTAAATAACCATCAGAAGCCGTTCCTCGTCTGTGACTGACACCGAAGACCCTCAGCTCCCGAGACATCCCTGTCCAACATCGGCTCTCAACAGCGGTTCGCTTGATTCGTCTGGCAGACCGCTGTGCAGATCAGAGTGACGGACGGTGACACGGAGCCTCTTCGTGTCAGTTTGGAGCGTCGCTGACAAAGTAGTCATGCTTAAGCGGTTTTGAATAAGAGTTGGTCCGTGAGGTTGAGATACTATCAATTTGTCTAAATTCTCTAAACCATTCATTCAACAAATTAACTTTATATTTGCGTCCCCATTTTCCCTTTAAAACCTACTTCTCACTATCGCCAAACTAATTTTCCCATTCTCTCGCCATAAGTTCCTCTGTGCAGTGTTTGTGTTAATCTACATCATCCATATAATCTATTGCATTATCCATGATTCATATTCATTTCATTATTGTGTTTAATAAATAATCTTTTGCATACAAGTCGTTATCAGACGGTGTCCTTTTGAGCTGGATACAAGCAATCCCTGTACTGAGAGTTTACGCCTTAGATTATCCGACTGATCTACTGTTGGTTCATTCGTTTTCACTACATCAGCTTTAACAGATATAATATACAAAATCCCTCTTAGCTGAGGAAGGTTGGTGCCCTGCTCTTATTAACGAGTGCAACATTAATTTAGAGGTAATAATTAGAAGAAGAAGAAGAAGAAGAAGAAGAAGAAGAAGAAGAAGAAGAAGAGCAGTCACAAAGCTCATCAGAATCGAAATGAATCTGGTCGTTCATCTTCAGAAAGGAAAAATGTAAATGAAATTATAGTCAGCAATCTAATTAAACATTTACTATGCACACTTTACACAAGATGCAACTATGAGTCATGAAATGTGCACATGCATTAAACATTTTCCCACATTGTGTGATGCTTATTGCCGTCATTATTGCGGTTAATAACCGAGCGCTGGCCATAGGAAGGGATGGCGCTCACCTGCTGACGTCCTCGGCTGCGCCAGCCGCTGCGCGTCTGGGCGCGCGGCGCCGCTGAGAAGGCCGTTGGAGCCGCCGGGGCTCGGTGATAAGTAGGTCCGCTGCTGTCGTTCGGGTACGCTGAGTAGTCAGGGTGGGGTCGCTGAGAACCTCTGGTACCGGAGGCGTAGGAGAGTGTCATCGGCGGAGGCAGCTGCTCCCGGCGGGGGTAGGAGTCAGCTCTTTGTGCCGGCCGGTCGGAGCGCCATGTCCGCGCGTCACCCCCGTGGCCTCTCCGGTAGCTCACTTGGGTCCAGCCGTCTTCCTCGTCGGAGTAGTGCATGACGTCGAAAAAAGTGTGTATCATAGTGAAAAATACAGAAATGAAAAGTTGAAAACGCCGCTAGATTGTGGTGTAAAACTGAAGAATAATACTCGTAGCTGTAATAGAGAAGAGGAGACTTCTTCTATTGACACTCGGTATTTTTTAAAGAAAAATAAAATAAAAACACAAATTCAGTGAAACGAGTTACAAGCGCGACGTTTCGGTTCTATTCAGATCAAAATCGAATCAAAACTTTATTTATATAGCACTTTTCATACATAGTGCAACACAAAGTGCTTTACAAGAGTTAAAAACAATGTAAATAAAAACAGAGCAACACGAAAAACCCAACCCTCCCACCCCCCATATGTACTAACACACACCCTCAACTACACACACACACACACACACACACACGCACACACACACACACACACACACACACACACACACTGAGAAAAATAACTCATTGGATGAACACAAATAAATTTTGGGCAGGATTTCCATCCATTAAATATATGCAGCCACAACTCAAACTAAGTACCTCCTTGTAATATGATTTAATTGAGTTGGTCGAACTCATCTTTATCAAATACAGCCAAAATAAAATAAGTACTTTAACTGGTCTTAACTTATTTACATTTGTTTAACTCAAATGAATATAGTTAGTCTAAAATAAAATGATTTCATTACTTCATTTGACCCTCATTTCAGACACACAACACAAAATCTGGTTAATGTTTTTTATTTAAAACGAATAAAAACTCATCCAAATATATACATATATATATACATACACACACATATATATATAAATATATATAGATAGATAGAACATCAACATGGAACTCATCAAAATGATGATGACAGTGATATTCAAACTTAACATAATGACTTGTGTCAAAACACACAGAAAAACTGCCTTAGAACCCAGATTTATGTTCCAGGCAGAAAAGCTAAGACAAGTTTTGACCAGTTCGGACCAACCATGAACATTTTTACCTTTAACTGCACTATGTTTGCCTAAAAACTGGCATGAAATACACATATACCACATTTAACACACATCAACAGTACAAAACTTGGAAATTCTTCCACCAATCTCAAACTAAACTGTTCAAAATGCTCTTTGACCTTGACTTAGAGCTTCAGTTTTTAAGCTTCTCTTAAGTTTTTTCCTCTATGATGAACACAGTGTATGACCTGTCACATTTAGAAAAGTAATCTGCTGACTTCAAAACTGCTTCAACCAAAGTAGCTCGTACTAGTGCAACAATAATACAAGCACAATATTTGCAAAGGCTGAGGCATGGTATAACCAGCTCCCATTAAACATGAAAACTTGACTATAAACTGTAATATGTAATGCCTACAAACAGATATGACACATGTACAACACACATGGTAGAAGTACAAAACAGAACCTGAAAAAATGTTCAATTTCTTTGAGACCAGTCACACACTTCAAGATGCGCGACACAAGTAGTTAACATGTTTTTAGAACAAGAAAAACATCCACGCTGACGGTCACTGACTGGGACACAGTGGACACAGTGTTTGTCCCTTATGAAAACAGCTTGATTTTCAGCTGCTGTATCTTTGCATTCAGCTTGTGTCCATCCAAGTTCATAATGATCTTCTGGGGAAAACTCGAAGGTGTACTTGAGGTTTTTCGGGAAAGGCTCGATCAAGGGCATAAATGAGTCCAAAGAGCATGATGAAGCCCGTGATGACACTGCCAACATCGCTGAGGACCTTAATGCCCTCAATCACAACTCCCACGTCCTCTGGCTCCTTATGTCCGTCTCTTTGGATCGTGTAAATCCCCATGACTGTGGTGGCGATGTCCCTCTCTGCATCCTCAGCTGCAGAGGACTGAACACAGAAAACACACTTAAGTAAAACACGAAACAACAAACAGAAAATCATATACAAAATATAAATGCACAGTTACTACATACAGCAGCTTAGAGCAACAGTTCATCAGTTGTCTTGGTCAAAAAACAAGTGCCAATTCTGAGACGGCTGTAGCCTTCAACATTTGACCTACGATATCTGGCCATGGTTCGTGATAGTGGTGCGTCAGGCTCTCGCAGAATCTTCTGATGCACACATTAGTGTTGTTTCCTGAAGTCATTGGCTGTCGCGGAGTATTTTTCATACTACACGACATCTGCAGACCCGTGTACAATAAGCATCCCCTTTGCTGTGTGTGAATGATGGCAGAGGAACAAGGATAAATATAGCAGCAGGTACTGAGTCAGCATTGGATACAACTTTAGTGTCTAACACATTGGCTGGAATCAGTAACTGGGAAGTTTGGACAGCATCAGCAATAGGAAGTGATCATTCCCCAGTCTTATGCATGGTGGGGGAGAGAGTAGAGGTGAGAAAAAGTGGGGGAATCGTAAAATGGGTATTTCAAAAAGGAGAATGGGATGAGTTTCAGAGATTGAGTGAGGAATCAATGAGCAGGATAGAAATGCTTGGAGACATTGATGAAATAAACAAACAGGTAACCTCGGCAATTGTAAGGGCAGCAGATGGCGCTATACCCAAGAGTAAAGGCAAGAGGAACAGGAAGATGGTACCATGGTGGACAGAAGAATGTCATCAGGCTGTAAGAAATAGGAACAGAGCATTCAGATAAAAGAACCCATAACATGCAGAATTTGATTCAGTACAAAAAGGCACAGGCAGTGGTGAGAAGAACAATACGTCAAGCTAAGAGAGCAAGATGGAGGAATTTCTGTGATGAGATAGGAAGAACTACACCAGTGGGAGAAGTATGGGGAATGATAAAGAAGATGGGAGGGGACAGAAGGGAATGAGACTATCCGGTCATTATATCTGAGGAGGAGACAGCAGTTTCCAACAGGGAAAAGGCAGAAGAACTATGACTCAGTATCCAGGGGTTTTAAACAGGAGGGAAAACACAGCTGGTATATACTGGTATTTTAGGGTTATGTTTTTGTGTGTGTGATAGGTACACGCATGATATCGCCTTGCACCACAGCAAGAGAGAAGGAGACGTGTGAGGAATGTGACGATGGAACATACACCGAGCGTGGCAACAGTCTGAAGCAGTGTTTCAAGTGCGCACAGTGTCGCTCAGGTAATTCTGATGGACGGTGTTACGCTATCGATTGGAAAGACTGTGGAAGAAAAAGCTATTTTCAACCTTTTCAAAGTGCTCTGAGCATAAACTCCGACTTAACAAGGTCTTTTTCATGTTGCTTTCTCAGATCAGGAAATTGTAAGGGCATTTACTCACACTCAAGATACGGAATGTCAATGCAAATTGGGAGTATTTTGTGCTCCTGACCAGGCAGGAGGTGTGAGGGGTGCAAGCAGTGTTTAAGGTGAGTCAGTACGAGCCAAGCGGGCCACGCACGTGATGCTTAATCATTTTTATTTCACTTATTTCCATATTGGAGTGTGTTCCTAAATAGCCTAATTTATTTTAATCCCCTCATGCTTTAAATCCATCTTTTTTCCCCCCTCCCTCTAAACTAGGTGTGAAAAAGATGAAGAGATCGTGAGAAACTGACAGTCGTAATGAAACATTCGGCTCGAATCCGTTTCGGCAGCGCAGCCCAGACGCGCACAGAGCGGAGCGACAGGACACCGGCAGAGTGTCTGTCACTGGAGTTTTTGGTAAGTACATGGGTCAAAGACAAATAAGGATTTAACAAATGAAAAAAAAATCAAATTGGTTAAAAATTAAGTTACTTTCTATCTTTATGTAGCCCAGTCTAAAATACGTCATTTTAGGCAAGGCAATATGTTAAAGTGTCAATTCTGACAGATAAATGTTAATAAATAAATAATATAAATATGTTCATGAAAGGAGATAAAAAAAAAAAAAAAATCAGTTCATTTAAGTGTTAAATACAGTTCATTGTGGATTAAAAACTGAGCCATATGCGGACGAATAAGTTTTTGTTAAGGTGTTAATAAAGTTCATTGAAATTCAAATAGTTTTTTTACAGTGAACAAAAGAGTAGCGCGGTCATGAGCACCACCTAAACTTGGAGAGCGTTAAGTTGTCTATCTTTTGTTTTCCTTAATTGTATTGGTTGTTACCATCTTGTCAGCCCGTTTTCTGAGAATCAGTGCGTATCAGGTTAGGTTGTTAGAAAGTTAATGACTGGGGGAAAGAGATCCTCCTCAACCCTCGCTTCGGGAGAGTTTCTGGTTTCCCTGAAGTAAAACACGTAGTTATCTCAAAAGAAAGAGCCTGGACGGACGTTTAAGTCGGAGGAGCGTAGGGAGTCGGTTGGCGAGTTTGGAGTTGATTTTGAGTTGACAGATCCGAAAGGTTGGCAGGAGATGGCGGCGGCATCAGCCGGGCATGGACGAGGTAAAAACAATCGGCAGACTGTGGGAGATCCCAGTCGAGTTGAAAACACTTTTCTGGCGGTTGAGCACAACTGTTCCGTGAATGGATCAGAAGTAGGCAGTTGGGCACATATGGATGAGGAGGAAGGGGGAGATTGTGAGTTTGAAAGGGGAGCGAGTGGATGGGAGGAATAAAAAGGAAGAAGAACGGCAATGATGACAGTTATAGCAGTGAGGAGGAAGGAGCTGAGCATATTGAGAAGGAGACACCTTAGAATTATTTTGTCATCATAGGGTTCAATGAAAAGATACAAGAAAAGGTAAAGAAGCTCAACCCCTTTGTGCTAACAACAATTGGAGCAAGTAAAATAGGAGAGATACAGTTCGCAAAGGTCCTGAGTGATGGCAATTTATTGGTGAAATGTGCTAATAAAGAGCAAGTTGAGAAGGCACTCAAACTGAAAGAGTTGGGGAAAAACAAGGTGGCGAGCACAGGGAGGGTGGGAGCACGAAATGGCGGTGGGTGCAAAGGAGTGATTACAGGAGTGTCACTGAGTGTGAGTATGGAGGAACTTAAGAGGAATATTAAAGGAGGAAAAATAACGAATGTGCAAAGAACGAAGACAACAAAAGAAGGAGTGAGAGTGGATAGCCAAACTGTATTGATTGAGTTTGAAGGAAAGTGTGTGCCTTAGAAAGTTTTCCTGGGTTTTATGAGTTACCCAGTGAGAGTTTATGTTCCAAAACCATTAAGGTGCTTTAACTGTCAAAGGTTTGGACACATAACCAAGAACTGCAAGGAGAAGAGGAGGATGTGCTAGGTGTGGGGGAGACCATGAGTATGGAGAGTGTGGAACAGGGGGGCAACCAAAATGTTGTAACTGTGGAGGAGCCCATAACGTGGCATATGGAGGATGTGAGGCTATGCAGGAGGGAAAATACAGCTGGCATGATCGATGAGCCATTTACCTTGGCAGAGATGATGAGGGCTGTGAAGAGATCACGCCCAACTTCTCCAGGGAAAGATCAGGTGTGTTACAGCATGTTAAAGCATGTGGGGAAAGGAGCATTAGTGAAGGTGCTGCAGCTTTATAACAGAGTGTGGGAGGAGGGAATTTTTTCTTTGTTTTGGTTTTAGTCAAAAGAAGCAAACAATTAGGTTTTTAATTCCCTTTTTGAGTCAAGTTGGAGGTTTTAATGATTTATTATTACTTTTTATTATTATTTTTGATGAATCCCTTCCTCTCTTCCCTTTTCTCTTTCTTTACCATCACAGAAGCGTAGAGTTGGAAAACTCTGAATAGGCATATAGATTTAGTTCTGTACAGTCAGGTTTTTTTTTTCTTTAAAAAGGAAAAGACAAAAAAAGGACAAATAAAAATAAAGTATCAAAAATAAGAATAGAGCGACTGTTTTATTCTGTGTTTATATACACGCCCCCTTTTTTCCCTCTGTCTCTTCTTATTAATCCTCCACTGTTCTCTTTTCTTTTTTGCAGCAGGAGGAGTCATCAGCTGTGTGTCTTGGGCTTAGCTTTGAATTTATATTTATAATAGCTAGAAACAAAACGAATGACATAATGGTTTGACCAATTACCTCGATGCCAATTGCTCCAGAAGAAATGTATCCTAGCATAAGCTATCACTATTGCTTAACTTACATATCTAAGCCTTTTGCAAACAAGTGTAAACCTATTTTATTAATCCTTTTCAATCTGATCTGCATAATCAATTTATTACTAAATCACAATACCTTGCTCTCTTTTTCTTGAGATAGTCAGCCCTAGCTTGTGGGTCAGCATTCTTCCCGGCCCTGAAAAGTTTTTGCCTTTCTTTATTAGACAGTGGCATCTGCAAGAACAAAACTGACCCTTAAACATCAAAAGCTATACTCATTTTTGGGCAATAACTTCACAATATCTATGAATATGTCCTGTGTTGCTATCATTGAAAAAGATAACAAAAAATACCACAAAAGTTCAAAAATACATAATACTGCTTCTTTTATTTAATTCATCAATTGCTGTTATTAATAATAATAAAAGTGTAACAATACAACATCAAATCAATGCCTAAAAAGCTACAGATACCGATACAAATCTGAACTGATTAACGTCCATTCTGGATAACAGAGGACATGTCCTGGGTAACAGAATATCTTTGTTATCCAGGGAGGACAAAAAAACAATTTTTCCTTTATTATCAGGCGCTAACTTGGTGTTACGGCCAGCGCCGGCTCCCCTGTTTCTTGTGTGGTTTCCGGTGTGTGTGTGTGTGTGTGTGTGTATATATATACATATGTAGAGTAACCTGTGTGGAACCTCGTCGCCTGTTGGATGCCTGAAGAGGGAGGCGTGGACCGACGGACGAGGTTGTGATTGGTGCGGCGGCGTCCAGGACAGCCAATCGCCAGCTGCCAATACCAATATAAGCTGGCCAAACGAGGCAACGGGGCGGCTGATGTGCAGCACGCCAGATTAAACTGTGTGGTCTGTGTGGCAGCGCAAGCTGTATAAATTGCGGAGAGCAAACAGGAGCTGTGTGAAAAATAGGAAGTTTGGGCAAGGTAAAGTTTTAAATCACTGATAACTGCATTTCATACGGGCAGTGTGAGTTTTGTTAGTCACACCAGGATAAAGGGATGCTGACTCCTGTGTATTTATGTTTTGTTTTGTTTGTTAGCGCAACTTAGAGAAGATTGGTTTCATTTTTTTTTTAAGCCAAGAAGTGTTTGGTTACGTTCTCCTTTTGAGGACTCGCTTTGTGTTTTACTACTTTTATGGTTTGAGCAGCATCCACCCGCCCACTTCCTTTGTTTACCTCAGGTTTTGACTTTACATCTTTGTTTTTTGCAAACTTACTAATAAACCTTTTTATTTAAACCAAGTACCACCGGTTATTATGTTGCTTCCCTTCCCCCTCGAGCCGGGGGTCGTAACATAAATGGGGGCTCGTCCGGGATGCTCCTGTTAAAAGGGTCCCGTGGTAAAATTGATTTATAGGCAAGTTTGCTTAAATTTTGTAAAGTTGAAGTTGTGTAACTGGGGTGATAAGGTGCAGCTGGTTCCCCTCATAGGCAGCCATGTTTGACCTGGAGTCTTTTTTAGACGCGCCCACTCTAGAGCAGCTTAACAGCTGCCGTAAGGATGAGTTGGCTGAAATAGCAGACCACTTCAGCCTCACGTATTCTAAATCTATGCTAAAAAGGGATCTTAAGGCCCTAATTATAGCTACATTGGTGGACTTGGAGGTTCTTGTGTTGCCTGTGCAGTCTGATGACCTGCATGTGCTTGGTGATGGCACCCCGAGTGAGGGTGTAGAGGCACATAAGGAGGAGGATGAGCCTCAAGGAGTTCAGGTGGCTGCTACTTCTAGTGGTGGGGCTGGGGTGCAGGCTAAGACGCCACACACGCTTCCCCGTTTTGATCCCCACTCACCAGGCAGCACTGGGTCTCGAGATGAGGCGCGGTTGAAGGTCCGCATGGCCCGTCTCAAAATGGAGTCTGAGGAGAAGCTGCGTGACCGTGAGGCAAAGCTGAAATATCAACTGGAGGTGCGCAAGCTAGAAATAGAAGCTGACAAAGCAGTCAGACTGCGGGAGCTGGAGCTCCAATCACAGCGTGAGTCACAAACATCACCTGCACCTGCTGGTGACACAGGTAATCCTCCTGTATCCACCTCCAAACTTAATGTAGCCTTTGATGTAAGTAAACATGTGGCATTAGTTCCCACCTTTCGTGAGTCTGAAGTGGACTCTTATTTTGGTGCCTTTGAGCGCATAGCTTCTGCTCTACAGTGGCCAGCAGAAGTGTGGCCACTCTTATTGCAGTGCAAAATTTTGGGGAAAGCTCAAGAAGCTGTGGCTGCACTGACCCTAGCAGATAGCCTTGATTATGACTGTGTGAAAGCTGCTATCCTGCGTGCCTATGAGTTGGTTCCTGAGGCTTATAGACAAAAATTCAGGAACCATAAAAAAGCCCAAACTCAGACCTTTGTTGAGTTTGCGAGGGAGAAGGGAATCCTGTTTGACAAATGGATCAATAGTTGTAAAGTTAAAGATTTTGATTCCCTAAAAGAGCTGCTTTTGTTAGAGGAGTTCAAAAACTGTGTGTCTGATCGTGTTGTGATTTATTTAAATGAGCAGAAGGTGCAGTCACTCTCTGCAGCCGCTGTGTTAGCTGATGAGTATGTGCTAACTCACAAGACGGCTTTTCTGCCAGTTTCTGCAGAGAAGCCTCGATATACTCCGGCTACACACACAAATCAGCCTAAAACACAAGCTGTAGTGAAGCAGGATAGGGACAGACTGTGTTACTACTGCCACAAACCTGGACACATCATTGCTGATTGTCGAAATTACCACCGTAAATCACAGCCATCCTCCTCTCAAAGCGCTCCGCCAAAAGGCATTGGTTTTATTAAAGTGGAGCCGCGCACACCTGTCTCTGCTCCGGAGGAGGAGCTTGATTCATGTTTTAAACCCTTCGTGTTTGACGGTTTAGTGTCATTGACAGGTGATCCAGCCGCGCAGCATCCGGTGCGTATATTAAGAGACACCGGTGGCTCTCAATCAGTGATCCTCGCGTCTGCATTGCCCTTCTCTGAACAATCTGCATGTGGTTACGGTGCTGTTTTACGCGGCATTGAGATGGGTTACAGCCCAAAACCCGTGCACCGAGTGCATGTGCAATCTAAATTGATCACAGGATTTTTCCCCGTCGCGGTGAGCAATGAATTGCCGATTAAAGGTATCGCCTTCTTAATGGGGAATGACATCGCTGGAGGTAAGATTACTCCTGTTCTGGAGGTGTTGGAGTCACCTCCATGTGTGGAAGAGAGTAATGTGTTCACATCCACAGCCTTGTACCCAAGCTGTGTGATCACCCGTGCACAAGCACTTAAAAATAAGGCTGATGACGATGTGTCTTTGTCTGACAGCGTGCTAATGTCTGCCCTTTCAGGTGAGTCTAAAACGGTTGGTGAACCGGAGACCGTCACTGCGTCGCCCGGTAAATCCGCCGCCGAGCCGGAGAGCTCCGACCGCGTAGCTCAGTCATCAGCTGATGCTTTGTCACTGCCGGTGACCCGCGAGCGTCTGTGCGCCGCACAAAGAGCGGATCTGACATTAAAGAAGTGTTTTTCCAAAGTGGTGAGTAACAACAAGGCAAGTGGTGATAGAGTAACCTATCTGATGGATAATGATGTGCTGGTGTGTAGATGGTCCCCTGCTGCCGCTGATACAGACCCTAGCGCTGTCACCCAGATAGTTGTCCCGTCTGTGTACCGCCAGCATGTATTATCTGTAGCACATGAGAGTCAATGGTCAGGGCACTTAGGAGTAACCAAAACATACCAGCTCATTCTTAGGCATTTCTTTTGGCCTGGATTAAAAACTGACGTTGTTAACCACTGTCGTTGTTGTCATGTGTGCCAGATTGTGGGGAAACCGAACCAAACCATCCCTCCGGCCCCATTGCATCCCATTCCCGCAATAGGTGAACCATTTGAAAGGATAATAGTAGACTGCGTGGGCCCGTTACCCCGTACAACAAGTGGAAACCAGTACCTGCTCACCATCATGTGCGCTGCGACGCGGTTCCCTGAAGCTGTGCCGCTGAGAAAGATAACTGCAAACTCCGTGGTAAAAGCCTTGACGAAGTTTTTTTCCACCTTTGGGTTGCCAAACATAATCCAAACTGATCAGGGTACAAACTTCCTGTCGAGGTTGTTTAAACAGGTCCTTAAAGTGTTAAATATTAAACATGCAGTCTCTAGTGCCTATCACCCAGAGTCCCAGGGCGCACTAGAGAGGTGGCATCAGACATTGAAATCCATGCTTCGTAAATATTGCTTGGAGTCAGAAAAAAATTGGGATGAAGGTATCCCGTTTGTATTGTTCGCTGCCCGAGAAGCTGTCCAGGAATCGTTGGGATTCAGTCCAGCTGAACTGGTCTTTGGGCACACGCCGCGCGGGCCGTTAAAATCCTTAAAAGACAAGTTTCTGTCCACTGATATGACTCCGGAAACAAATGTTCTGGATTATGTCAGTCGTTTCCGTGAGCGTTTGCATCACGCTAATTCTCTGGCGAAACAAACCCTTTCTCTCTCTCAGACGGTGATGAAGCGTCGATTCGATCGCGCCACCATTCCACGCAGTTTTGTGCGCGGTGATAAAGTCTTGGCACTGCTGCCGATCACCAACTCGGCACTCTCCGCCAAGTTTTCTGGTCCGTACGAAATCCGCGACCGCCTGAGTGATACTGATTACGTCATCAGCACTCCTGAGCGGAGACGTAAAACTCGAGTATGCCATGTGAATATGTTGAAACAGTATCACTCCCAAACTATCCCTGCCGTTCTTCCAGAGTTCAGTGATGCTCCTTCTCCGGTCCTCTCCCTCAGTTCGGCGGTAATAGTGACAGAGGCTCCCGACATAACCAACAGAGATGACGGTTTGGTGTTGCGCCCGGCGGCTCATCAAAGCGCCCGACTACCAAACTCTGAGATGTTGCAGGCGCTGCCGGCCCAGTTACATCACTTGACCCCGGAGCAACAGCGTGATGTACTTAGGTTAGTTAGTTGTTTCCCGTGTCTTTTCAATGATGTCCCCAGTCGTACCAATGTTCTGCAGCATGACATTGATGTTAAGGATGCTAAGCCAATAAAGCAGCATCATTATCGTGTGAATCCTGTGAAGCGTGAATTAATGAAGCAGGAAGCGGAGTATCTTATGCAACACGGTTTAGCCACGACCAGTTCCAGTCCCTGGAGCTCTCCCTGTCTCTTAGAGGCTAAATCTGACGGTTCACCGCGCTTCATTACTGACTTTCGAAAAGTGAATGCTGTTACAGTGCCTGATTCATATCCCTTACCGAGGATGGAAGACTGTGTGGATAATCTGGGCACAGCCAAGTTCGTTAGCAAACTCGATTTGCTTAAAGGTTATTGGCAGGTGCCGCTGACAGACCGTGCGTCCATTATCTCTGCCTTTGTGACACCAGATCATTTCTTACAGTACACAGTGATGGCCTTTGGGATGTGTAACGCTCCCGCCACATTTCAACGATTAGTGAACACAGTTCTAGCGGGGGTGCGTAACTGTAATGCTTATCTAGATGATCTGATTGTGTAATCCTCTACGTGGGAGGAGCATATGAAAAATATTGAACAGGTGTTTGTTCGGCTGGCTGAAGCGTCGCTCACCCTGAACCTGGCCAAATGTGAATTTGGCCAGGCCACAGTCTCATACTTGGGGAGACAAGTGGGACAGGGTCAGGTACGACCCCTAGAGGCTAAAGTCGCTGCCATCGCCGATTATCCGGTGCCCCCCACTCGGAGAGCCTTACGACGTTTCCTTGGCATGGCGGGTTACTACAGAGGTTTCTGCCGTAACTTTTCCACTGTCGTTCGTCCGCTGACCAGTTTGCTCAGCCCCAAAGTCGATTTTGTGTGGTGTACTGACTGTCAACATGCATTTGAAAGTGTCAAGTCCCTTCTTTGCCACGCCCCTGTTCTCGCTGCTCCAGATCTCTCCAGGCCGTTCAAGCTGGAGGTTGATGCGAGCGCGGTAGGAGCCGGTGCAGTCCTGTTACAGGAAGATGCCGCTGGAGTTGATCGCCCAGTGTGCTATTTTTCCCGTAAGTTCCTCAAGCACCAGTTGTCATATTCCACGATAGAGAAGGAGACCCTTGCCTTGTTGTTAGCGCTACAACACTTTGAAGTCTATGTTGGTTCGAGCCCCTGGCCGGTCGTGGTGTTTACTGACCATAACCCTCTTGTTTTTTTGTCCCGCATGTACAATCACAACCAGCGCCTCATGCGCTGGGCGTTAATTGTGCAGGAATACAAATTAGACATCCGTCATAAAAAAGGGACCGACAACGTGTTGGCAGATGCTCTGTCCAGGGTGTGGTAAGTATAGAGGTTTTGGAGGTCGCGTTGAGGTAGGTGTCCATGTGTTAGTTGATCATGGCTCGCAAAATAAAAACCTTATGGTTTATATCTTAAGGGGAGGGGTGTTACGGCCAGCGCCGGCTCCCCTGTTTCTTGTGTGGTTTCCGGTGTGTGTGTGTGTGTATGTGTGTGTGTGTGTGTGTGTGTGTATATATATACATATGTAGAGTAACCTGTGTGGAACCTCGTCGCCTGTTGGATGCCTGAAGAGGGAGGCGTGGACCGACGGACGAGGTTGTGATTGGTGCGGCGGCGTCCAGGACAGCCAATCGCCAGCTGCCAATACCAATATAAGCTGGCCAAACGAGGCAACGGGGCGGCTGATGTGCAGCACGCCAGATTAAACTGTGTGGTCTGTGTGGCAGCGCAAGCTGTATAAATTGCGGAGAGCAAACAGGAGCTGTGTGAAAAATAGGAAGTTTGGGCAAGGTAAAGTTTTAAATCACTGATAACTGCATTTCATACGGGCAGTGTGAGTTTTGTTAGTCACACCAGGATAAAGGGATGCTGACTCCTGTGTATTTATGTTTTGTTTTGTTTGTTAGCGCAACTTAGAGAAGATTGGTTTCATTTTTTTTTTAAGCCAAGAAGTGTTTGGTTACGTTCTCCTTTTGAGGACTCGCTTTGTGTTTTACTACTTTTATGGTTTGAGCAGCATCCACCCGCCCACTTCCTTTGTTTACCTCAGGTTTTGACTTTACATCTTTGTTTTTTGCAAACTTACTAATAAACCTTTTTATTTAAACCAAGTACCACCGGTTATTATGTTGCTTCCCTTCCCCCTCGAGCCGGGGGTCGTAACACTTGGTCTACTGTGTAAAATATTAGCTTAATCTTCAACACATCAATGTCATATTTCACATGAAATAGGTAATTTTAAAATGTAAAGAAATTATAATTTTTTTTTTTTTTAGCGTTATCCAGAAAGACACATCATGGTGGGACATCATGTACCACCGAGCCAAAAGGTCAAATTATCAACATTTTAAGAGAGACTTACTGACCTTGTGATATCTTTTGGGGGTCCTTCAGAATCTGTTGGCTGATGCAACACCCTGTCACATGACTATCCAAATCCAAATATAGTCATGTATAGCCACTTTATGTCTGTTACCCAGGAAGGACATATGAGAATCCAAAAATGGGGACAAAAGTATTTCTTGAATAAAAATGTAAATGAGCTTAGTGTTGTTACTATATTTGTAGGTGTCCTTACAAATATCAACACAATTATGCCCGAGTACATCATTTATGCTTTTATTAAGATTTTTGACATTTTTAGCATATTTTTGTGCTTAGATTTTTAGCCTGGACGTTATCCAGGAAGGACAGTTTTGTACTTTTGAGCTAAATAACTCCTTAAATTTTCATTTCTTATACTAAATACTCACATGAGTAAGTAAAGTGGCGAGAGTTGAGTAACAAAATGTAGTGTTTTAAATTTTTTATATACTTTTAACATTATAAACATGTGTCGGACACCAGAATTGACATGCCACGTCTTTGACCCACATAACACAAACACAAACTCAAAATGATTGTAACAGCGTTGTATTTTTTTTTTTAAAAAAATCAAGCATTAGTTTGCAGCGTTTGTGCATAACGTCCTCATTCGTTTCTGTGATAATATTCTTGCCAAACATGCTAACGTAGCAAGTTTAGCTAATAGCCTAGTCGATACAGTTAGTCCTGCACACCACCAAGCAGGTAGCTTCAGTCACATCCACCGCTTAAGAGGCCCTTAACACACCGGCAAATTAGGTCAGTTTTCTGCAGGACACAGCGAGTTAGCCAATGTGTCCTATGATAGGAACTGAAAATCGGTTGTACCGGTGTAGCATGGCTAACATTGCTAAGATATGCTAATGTGGCTCGGGGGGCTACTAGTAGTTCACCCTTCCGTCGCATGTTCTTTCTCGCTCAGTTTGACTGTTGTACGTGGAAGCCGGGGATATTACCGGTGGGCTGACATAGACGCTAAACGTCCAGTATAACAGCTCACCGCTTGGTTAGTCACCATAGCTATTATTAGCTAATTGTTAACCGTTCCCGCTTCCAGCTCCCCGACCTTGGTCAGAGAGCACAGGTGGGATTCATCTATCATTTATTTCCAGAACATAAAAACATTTTTTTAGTTGATTGTGTCAAAATAGTCCAACAGGCCCTTTTTTTGTTTTTCTGAATAATATTTTTGCCTGTAATACATAGATTATAGTGGTTGCCAGTGGTTTAATTTCTTAAAATCCATCATGGAGTTTTAAAAAGTCCTATTTCATGATTTGCTCTCTTTTCAGTGTTTCCTCTCTTTGTCAGATTCTGTGAACCTGACACAAAATTAGTCAATAAATAGAAATGATGCACATATCATGGGTAATGTTGCATATCGTACATTGTGAAATACAGATTCCCACTCCTACTATGAATAGTTATTTTTGTCTGTGTCACTCTGTGACCTAATATTGAAGATATACTTCATACATGAGCACCTTCTGCGTGGAGACTTGAAACATCCAGCAGAAATAATAGAACTCTCCCCTTCCCTCCTCTCTTCTCTTCTCTAGTGCTAATCACACTGCTACTTCCTGCTCCACCACTTCTCCTCTGACCACCCAAACTGTCACATAAGTGAACTGGTTTTAATTCTGTTACACTTTGTTTAACCAAGTAAATTCCTTAAAGCTTCGTTAAAATATTGTCCCTCTTATTTTCCTTACAATTTAACAGCTTGGCTGGAAGAATATAAGTGGGGATGGATTTCGAGGGTACTCTCTGATGCCACCATTAGATGGAGAGCGCGTAGAGATGTTGAGAGACGACTCAAGGAAATCAGGACCGTGCACACTGAAAGATTTGCTTCCCAGTGCTGCGGTCAGGAAAGCACAGAGGAAAGACAGGCTGAATGTAGAGAAAGAGTAGCTGAGGCAGTCATAGAAAATAGTGGGAGTGACAGAGAGGAGGCTGGAGGGTTGCTGGAGGAGGACATAGTAGAGATGGACACGTCACATTTTGACCAGCAGTCCTTTTCAATGGATGTGCCTGAGGAGGAGAGTGACTCGGACCAGGATACTGATGAGACAGTGGATCAGTCATGTAATCTAGGGGCATGTCTTCATAACTGGGCATTAACATTTGGAGTTTCCCTAGTGGCTCTCACAGCTCTTCTTGGTTTGTTAAGGTTGTACCATCCTGATCTTCCGAAGGATGCAAGAACCCTCCTTAAGACAAAGATTACTCACAACATACAGGAAAGGTGTGGAGGACTATATTATTACATTGGCATAGGCAGAAACTGTACCAGCATGTGAGTCAATCACTAATGGCTGTACCTTAAAACTACAGATCAACATTGATGGGTTGCCTTTGTTCAAAAGTAGTGGGATTCAGGTGTGGCCCATTTTAAGGAACCAGCTGTGATTGCATTGTTCTGTGGACCACATAAACCAAAGCCAGCAGATATATTTTTGAGAGACTTTGTTCTTGATGAAAGAGTTACAGAATGGCATTGATTTCGAAGGCAAAAGGATTTTCTTTAAGTTGGATTCTGTAATCTGTGATGCCCCTGCCCGGGCTTTTATAAAAAATATTAAGCCTCACAATGGCTATTTTGGATGCGACAAATGTGTGCAGAAAGGACAGTATGTGGAAAGAATGACATTTCCTTTAATCACTTGTCCACTGAGGACATATGAATCATTTGCAGAAAAACACGATGAAGAACATCACCTAGATGGCCCTAACACTTTCCATGACTTAAGTATAGGGATGGTATCTCAGTTCCCAGGTGATTATATGCATTCTGTTTGTTTGGGTGTTGTAAGGAGACTTCTGAACATTTGGCTTAGGGGGCCTCTCAAATTCCGCTTACCCACCAGCATTGTCAACCAGATGTCTGATTGTCAAAAAGGCATTTTCAATGGTTTTCAATGTGACATTTTTTTGACCTTAGGATCGAATGTGTCGGTTTTTGTGTAGCTTAGCCATTTTAGGCTAATTTAAGAAACTGAGACAAAAATTCTAAAATGTTTTAAAAATGAATATCCTTTGGCATATTCATGGCTATATTCATTCAACACAGCCAAAATGGCTTGAAAATAAAAAACCAAATGGCACGAAATGTCCCCAGTGTCTCTGAAGGGTAAACAAACTATTTTAACCTTAATGAAATATTCTTTTTAACATTTTTAATCACAGTTTTACCTGAAATGAACATATTTAACTATTTATTTATTTATTATCTATTTTTAACAGGGTTACACAAATTTTGATAATTCTACTAAAAGCTGTGAATAATTACTTTAATTAGTTCTTATTAATTTCTTTATCGTTGATTTTCTAGCATGTGTGTATAAAAAAGTGGATAAGTGAAGTCATTCTTCTGGTTGTGTTGTGTTCTGGCTCACTGTGCTCTGCTTTCGATAGAACGCTGATGTTACTGCTTTTGCAAGAGGCTCCAGGCTCCTCAAGTCCTGCACAGATCAGCTGTGCGGGATTGTTGAACGCATGTTCAATCTGAGCCTGAAGCTGGGGAGAGTGCCACAGCTGTGGAAGACATCCTGCGTGGTACTGGTACCCAAGACTCCACACCTCAGCAGCTACAGGCCGGTGGCACTAACATCCCACCTGATGAAGACCCTGGACCCTCATCTCCGCCCCCTGGTGAGCCCATCGCTGGATCCACTTCAGTTTGCCTCCCAGTCTGGCATCGGGGTGGACGATGCTGTCATCTCCTCCAACACCGAGCTCTCTCTCACCTGGAGAAACCTGGGAGTACTGTGAGAATCATGTTTATTGATTTCTCCAGTGCTTTCAATACCATTCAACCTGCACCTCTGAAGGACAAGCTGGAGTACACCGGGGTGAACCATCACCTCACACACTGGACTCTGGACTATCTCACCAACCGTCCACAGTATGTGAGGACCCGGGACTGTGTGTCCGACACTGTCGTCTGCAGCACGGGGGCCCCGCAGGGAACGGTCCTGGCTCCGTTCCTCTCCACCCTCTACGCTGCAGACTTCTCATACAACACACCCACCTGTCACCTGCAGAAGTTCTCTGATCAAATATGGGAATTAGTCCTTGAGCTCAAAGACTTGGTTGAGTTATTGTCGACCCCACATTTCACTTCAGACTCTCTTTGTTATTTACAATCAAAAATATCAGACCACAGACAGTTGCTGCTGACAGTTTTCCCGCAAAACGAGTTGCGCCCCAAACATCACTTCATTGAGCATTATCCATACCTCATTCAAAAGTTTGGACCCCTAATTGAATGTTGGACAATCCGGTTTGAGGCAAAACACTCTTTCTTTAAAAAGGTTGTACGTGATGCCAACAATTTTAAATACATTCTGCTAACCCTGGCCTCACGACATCAGCTCATGCTGGCACATTATTTTGACATGCCAAGCATTTTCAAGCCTGAAATTGAGACTGCAAAGGTGTCTGATGTGTGCCTTGAAGTCTTGGATAGTGGTGTCAGACAAGCTATCTTGAACAGATTCAGTGACGTGGACACAGTTGGACTGACCCCTCACACCTTCCTAAATGGAACTAAGTATTCAAAGGGAATGATTCTTTCTGCTGGGAGTACGAGTGGACTACCAGACTTTGGAAGAATTTTGGAAATATGCATTGTGCTGACTACTCATGTTTGCTTCATCACTGAACCTTTTATGGCATACTATGTGTAATCCAAGTGTCCATGAGCCGTGACATTAAAAATCAATCGTAAAAGACGCCATTTACACCATGTTTTTAGCCTAAATGTCAACTGTAGCACATGATGCACATGCGGAAGTCTCGCGAGATTGAGGCCATGTTTACATCCTACTTGCTACATGCTACAGTTGACATTTAGGCTAAAAACATGGTGTAAATGGCATCTTTTGTGGTTAATTTTTAACTTAACTTTAATTTTTAACTTTAACATTACTTTGGCATAAGGGTGAGTACATACTGAGTGGTTTATCCTGGCAAAGTGGAATAACGCTTTAAGTGTTTGGGGACAGATGTGTGAGGGAGTCTGACATAAATAGTTTTTTATACTGAATATTTATACTTAAACATGTATTTTTTTGCTCTCTTTCAGTTAAAAGTGTTCTACAATGCTGCTGCGTGTCATCATAACGGAAAAAGAAATCAGACGGCTTTCAATTGAAAACATCCCTGCAAGCGTTGAGGAGCTGAATCAGGTGTTACAAACAAACCTTGGCCTGAGAGGTGGACTCATTTTACAATTTGAGGATCCTGATTTTAATAATCAGTTGTGCAACCTGACTGACATCAATGACCTTCCTGTGGAGCGAGCAACATTGAAAGTGTTGTTCACAGATGATGCAGTTGTCTCAGATTCTACGTTGGACACATGCAGCCTCTCGTCTCCCAGTAGTGGTGATTCTTTCGACTGGCCAGACCCCTTCCCTATTCCACAGTTCTCACATAATGTGGAGCTTCAGCTGAAAGATGCAAATTGTAGGTATGCTAAGGATGGATCTGCGATGGTGATTCCCAAAGGTTTGAAGACTGATATTCTTGACACACTTGCAGACAGTATGTCAAAAATTAGTGCATATCCTGAGAGGCAGCACTATGAGAGTGTTGCCAAAGCGCTTGTGGAGAAGCATCCCTGCCTGAAGGAGCCAGGGTCTGACAAGGGATGGTACTCATGGTTTCACAGTCTGAAATTTAAGCTTGGAAACTATCGGCAGAAGTTAGGTGCAGCAGGATGCCCTGAAGTGGTGATCAACAAAAGAAAAGGAGGAGAAGTGAAGGGAAAACGTGTAAAAAAAAAAAAAAGTCAAAGAAGGGTGAGGTCAACTACTGTCCAGATCCACCTGAAGGACAGAGTCTTGAAAGCGTGGAGGAAAAGCGCAAGATGATGGAGATGGAAATGCTGAAAAAAAGACCCTGATCACCAACTCGTAGAAGATCTGATGACTGCTACATTTTCCCAGCGCAGAGAAGAGATCATTGGAGATCAGCCACTCATCACAGAAGTAATTTCCAAATGGCCAGCTCTGTTCCATGAGCGACAGGTAATCAGTCCTACCATTGTACATCTATTTTACAAAAAGATGTGAAGCATGTTGTGTGTCAGATACTCCATACATTTTCACTGAAAAACATTAAAATGATTATGGTTTGATTTACAAACATGTTTTCTTAAATCTCTTAGAATATGATGTGTAGGCCAGGACAACTCACAACGCACATCATTTGAATTAATCTATTTATTATTCAAATTTAATCAAATTATTCAATATTATTTCATATTTCTTTGTCTTGTAGGACACTAATGAGAGGAGGAGGACTGCTGCTGTGCTTGGTCTACCACACTACATATCCAGGGAAGATCCATCAGACGTCATCAGGATGTGCGATGTAAGACCATAACAACTTCTTCAATTCACAACTGTGGATGTGTATTCTGTAAATATGATATACTAAGGAATCTGTTTTTATCATTTTTTTTTTTTAAATCAAAACGGTCATACACTGTTATTTCTTCTTTTAAAGGCTCACAATGAGCACCTGGATGAAGCCATGAAGGGGATGCAAGTTGGCCTACTGATAGGCTATGAACATGCTCAACAGGATGCCTTTCCAAGTGAGATCTTCAATGTGGCAGTTGTAGTCGAGGAGACCATCGTGCTACACGACCTGAAAGATGTGACGTGCGGCTTTGCCATGCTCATGGGAATCATCTACTGTCTGAATCTTGAATACCCACAAGCCATGAAGTATTCCTTCGAGCTTTTTCAGAAATGAAAATCAAACCAGAACAAGCCTCTGCACGAGTACATGGATTAAGAAACAAACTCTTGAGATACAGACTGTAAAACTGTAACACGTGTTCCTGATTCTCTGCTTTCTTCTGTGGAAAGAGTTCAGAACTTTGCCCAAATATTTTGTTCATACACAACCTTAAGCATTGTACTGTGCTGCACTTGTGTAGATATCAGTCTTAGAATTTTAAAGCAGTTCGTTGGGAAGTTGTTAAAGGTGGACACAAAAGATATAGTTTGATGACACCGTTTTTGCAGCGGCGAACAGCTGTTTCGTCAGCTGATGCGTGAGCCCGCAACCGCGGCGGCCTTGGCACGCATGACAACCAGCCAAACCCCGCTTGTAAATATTGTATTTTTATTATAGAGTACTTGGTAGAGCACGTCTGCACCCGTATTCACCTAGGTAGCCCCAGATAAGTTTTATATATAATTCGGTATAGTTCGGCCAGCCAGTTTGCACAATCAAAGTAGTTTATTTCTGTTCACGCATAATTACAGCGGTGAGTGCTCCCGGCTCATCAGCTGGGGTGCGAGCACGCTAATTACTCAGCTGTGTCAAGTCAAGCAGAACAAAGAGACGCCACTGCAGAGCAGAGGAGTTTGGTTTCCCCACAGAGCGTGTAAACAGTACCAACAAAGAGCTGAACGGACCGCCGGTAAGAACGCTTTTTATTTTTATCTGTGGATGCGAGGTACCTGAGATGTGGGTGAAGTTGATTGTAGCGCCCGGTGCTTTGTGTAAATGTTGGCTGGTGAGGAAGAGTTGTTGTAACTTGTTTGGTCGGATAAATATTGCAGCGGTCTGCTTAATCCCAATTTAAAGTGTTTGATGTGCAGACATAACTGTGCTGGATCATTGGCTGCTAGTGTGAGCATAGGATAAACGGGTCTTTTTTTTTCTACCTGCAGACAGCATGTTTAAGGCTGCTAAAACAGTGATTCACTGCTAAAATAATAATTTTATAGTGGATATGGGATGTAAATGTGTGTCTAAACCTGGGGGGAAATTGTTGGTTGATTAGTTATTTATTAATTTGTATGTTGGGTCTAGTAAAATGCTTAATTCATTGTTTCCATGGTTAAAAAAAATGTATTTTATATATTTTGATGCATTTACATTGAAATAATTCACTTAAGTCTGTTTTAACTTAAAGGGAAAAGGTTAATCTGTTTTCATACACTTGGTTAATGGTTAATGTGAAAGGGTTTTGATAATTGATAATTATTCATTGGTATATTAATTATAATTATGGGTTTGATAATTATTTGATTTGGTAGAACCTGGTTTTACAAAATGGTAATCATGTGGTGTTTTGTCTTTTAAGGTTTTTCACCTGCTGAGGGAAAAAGGCTGTAAAGAAAAAAAAAAAAAGGAAACTGTTTTCCTTCTTCTGCACTATTCTGGGCAAAAACCGAAAAAAAAAAAAAAAAAAAAAAAAGGATCAACGGCCTGGTCTTTGAGTGGATTCCAGCTTTTAATGTTCAGCGTTGGTACACCCCTTCAAGTGTGGGGTTAATACAGCAAGCGAGCAAAACACTTGACAGTTTTAATGTTCTTACCACAGACAGTCTCAGGATTTAAGGCTGATGTTCTCCCACTTTATTCTGTTGGACTGATTATGAGAGCTGATGGTGTTGGCTGTTGTCTGCTTAGGCAGATGATTTTCTGTAACGTTTTATGAAGTTAAATGCACATATGCATACATATCTTTAGCACTGTCTCAGGATTTAAAGCAACAACTTTTGATTTAAAGATTATAATAAGAGCTGATGAAGCAGACTTTTCTATGCTCAGGGTATATGTTGCTGAACATGCCGTGTAAAATTTCTTGTTGGATGTTTATGTGTCTGACTTTGACACATCTGTTTACTTCTGAAAGTTTTGAAGACGTTTCAATGTGTGCTGGTTTTTGGAGTTGAATCCATTCAATCAACAGCCAAAGATGTATTCATAGGAATGAAGGCTGTAAGTTGAGGCAGTTTTTCAAATAAATGTTTTACATTTGAACAGATGAGTTGCAAGTTGATTATGTGAAGTCGAAGGAAACTGGTAAACTTGCTGTTATTAGTTTAGATAAGGGATACCATTTAAAAACACAAGTCGTTTTAATTTGAAAACTTAAGTTCAGTTGCTGCCTTAAAAACCACAAGTGAACATAACTTGAAATGTCAATTGGTATTAATATGGTCAAAATTATCTTAACTTAAACAACTTGTGTAACTTAACTTTGCGAGCTGAAACAAAGCATATCTTGATATTGAGTTAAAATAAAAACATGAGACATAAAATGAAAACTAAGAGGATAAAATGACATTTCATAAGAGACAACAGTAGCCTAATAATTTGGGAACACTTAAAATATCTGTGTACATAAAATATAGGACTATGATTATAAATGCGCAGACGTGTCAGGTACAGAAATTGTGAAATTGTGTCATTGGCCAGCATAGATCATCAGATCATTCTGTGAGATGATTGGACGGTGGGTGGGCGAGAAAGAGAGAGACGAGGGAAGGAGAGGGCAGAGCGCGGCGCACGTGTCATTCGCTCGTCGTTAGCTGGCTTGCGTTTTGTGTGTTTTAATTGTGTAACGGAAAGACTTTTGGAAAATTGACCATCGCATGTTTACTCGCCAACTGTCTGTTGGTTGAGGCAAGTGTTGGTGGAGTGCTTTGGTGACGTCAGGGCAGAGTTTTATTCGGAAGGTCCGACGACGGAGGCGCTGACGGGCACGGACTAATTCAACTCGCGGGTGGAGTTTGACTGCTGCTGCTGCTGCTGTGTGAGTTTCTTCGGAGACGGCCGACAAGGGTCGTCCCGCACGAACGGCGTGCTTGGTGTGCCGGCGGTTCCTGCGCTGTTGAGTATGGCAAGCCGTTCCTGCCAGAAATACGCCACATTCAGTCACGTTTCAACTTCATTACAGCGTAAAAAAACCGCCGTTTTTTCAGATTTTACGGCGTTTTTTACGCCATAATGCGCAAAAAGAACGCCGCTTTTTACGCCGTAATGAAGTCATCCAAAAAACGCCGTTTTACGCATCAAAACGCGCGTAAAGTACGCGCGTTTGTGTATGGCAAGCCGTTCCTGCCAGAAATACGCCACATTCAGTCACGTTTCAACTTCATTACGGCGTAAAAAACGCCGTTTTTTCAGATTTTACGCCGTTTTTTACGCCGTAATGCGCAAAAAGAACGCCGCTTTTTACGCCGTAATGAAGTCCTCCAAGAACGCGTGTAAAAAACGCCGTTTTGCGCATCAAAACGCGCGTAAAATACGCGCGTTTGTGCGCACCATAACGCGCGTAAAAAACGGCGTTTTCCTAGTATGATAATAATCTCCACCCTTCTTTTCTCTCAGCCACTGAACTTGAAGCGTCTGCGCCCAATCGCTGATCAAGACAAGCAGACCAAATCAGTTCAGCACAGATCACATTCCATAAATTAACTTCGTCGTCCTCTCCCTTATTTATTTATTTATTTATTTATTGGTCAACGCTTCTATGTTATTGTTGATTTTCATTTTCTTGGTCAATGCTTCTATGTTGTTGATTTTCACTGGTTTACTCCCTGGCCAATGAAGTGAAGAAGTGGTACAGTGGTTAGAGCTCTGGAGACACACACACGTATGTATATGTATATGCAGCCAAAATATATGTCTATATATCCTAACAATGCATGGAAGGGGAGTTTAAACAACGACAGAAATGAGAGGAAGTACAAGTACACACAGGCTTCTGCCACCATGTTTACTAACACAGGGCTGCAAAGTCAGTGGGTTTACATCCAAACAAATACATACAATACAAAGGATTCGAGTAATTAATGCCACTCGCACCTGTAAGCTAAAAGGTCTCTGTTTCAAAGTCCTGAGCTCTAACCACTGTACCACTTCTTCACTTCATTGGCCAGGGAGTAAACCAGTGAAAATCAACAACATAGAAGCATTGACCAAGAAAAATAAATAAACGATGCATGGAAGATGAATTTAAAATAACGACAAAGTTAATTTATGGGATATGTTCCTGCCTATCACCCAAAATATTAACCTACGAGAAACTACAAGGCAAGTCAAGACAGACTTTGCCACAAAGGAGATGTGTGCTGAACTGATTTGGTCTGCTTGTCTTGATCAGCGATTGGGCGCAGACGCTTCAAGTTCAGTGGCTGAGAGAAAAGAAGGGTGGAGATTATTATCATACTAGGAAAACGCCGTTTTTCTAGTAGTTAGTTAGTTTGTCCTAACTTACCTTGTTGTTTCTCGTAGGTTAATATTTTGGGTGATAGGAAAATATCCCAGAAATTAACTTGGTCGTTATTTTAAATTCCTTTTCCATGCATCGTTTATTTGTTTTTATTTTTTTTGGTCAATGCTTCTATGTCATTGTTGATTTGCACTGGTTTACTCCCTGGCCAATGAAGTGAAGAGGTGGTACAGTGGTTAGAGCTCTGGACTTTGAAACAGAGACCTTTTAGCTTGCAGGTGCGAGTGGCATTAATTACTTGAACCCTTTGCGTTTTTGTTTTTGTGTGTCCAGGGGCCTCATTTATAAAACATTGCGTAGAATCCATACTAAAAGTGTGCGTACGCCCAAAAGCTGAAAATGGCATACGCCAAAAAATATTCGGATTTATAAAACGTGCGTACTCACACCTGCACGCAATTTTCCCTTTATAAATCACACTCCACCTGGAAGATTGCGCAGGTGGATTCACCTCACATCCCGCCCCCGACACACCCACATTTTACCATGAATGGTCAATGCAAAGTACCTCATGAATGACTTTGCATATAAATATACCTGCTGATCAATGGCATTTTACGTTCGATCATGGCAGAGAAAAGAAAAAGAAATTTTACGGAGACTGAAATCGAGGTGCTTGTGGGTGAGGTGGAGGCCAGAAAGGATATTTTGTTTGGTGGTCACGGTAGTGGCGTCACGAATAAAATAATAATAATTAAAAAAAATGAGTGGCGGCACGTCGTCACCGCAGTGAATAGTTCCAGTGCCACAGAGCGATCTGTGGCAGAAATTACAGATCCCTACACTACTGTGCGTCAGGATGAATGAGTCATGTGCTGACCCAGGCCACCGTGCCACTACATTCGTCAAGATCATGTCCGAGGTACAAATAATTTGTACATTGAGTGAATGCACATTTTTTCGATTCACATAAGCAAATTCATTTTCACTCGGAGCCCTTATATCAATGTGAGTGCAGTCAATTGCGCCGATTAAATTTGGGAAACCGGACATTGCTGCAAATTGCCTTTTAATGTTGGCCTGTTCACCCACAGTGTAAGGAAACCTGATTTATCGACGGGTCATTTTTATAATGCCATCCAAAACGGCTGGCATTATGGCACTGAGGGATGGCTGCGATATCCCAGATCTAAGGACATAATTTAACTGAATTATACCCAAAAGGGGCTTTAGACAGACAATCTAATATTATATAATATTAATCATATCAGACACTTACCTGTCGGCTAATTCCCACTGAAAGGAGCCAGTCGCCAGAAACCCCCGAGTGGTCAGCACCTGGATATGCACCGGGATGGCGCGGTTCCGGCGAGTGGGTCTATCTGACACTGGGCCCAGTTCAGCACATAGATCCAAGAGCACCGCTCTAGGGAATCTAAATCAGCTTATTAGCCAGTCATCATCATGGGCCAGGGAAGCTCCGTGGTCCCGAAAACTTCTCTCCATCCTGATCCTACCATTTGCGTGATCTTCCAGCAGTGCCAGCGCATCCATTGTGCAGCATTACGCACGAGTGTCACCGCACTATTTATATGCTTACTCAGCAAACTGAATGATTGTTGCACACCTTGTCACAATTAATACTAATCCATCAGTGCCATCCACCGCTCTGTATCATTTGAAGATGGAAGTATGATATATGAATATTGTGCATACATATTGTGTAGGCCTAACGGCTCATTAAAGGAACACATCTATAACACTGCAGACTTGGGTGTTTATGATTACGCGGGTCTATAAGTCTGATATGTGATGACATTAAATGTATGAGATCAATCTGGCTTCAATTCACCACCACACCATCTGCATCGCCAGTTTCCCCGTCTCCAAAATGTTCGTACGCAAGCATCAAAGTTGGCGTACCGGTGCGCACATTCTCACGCTAAGTTTATTTTTATAAATCACAACCTTTGCGTAGAAAGTTGCGTACGCAACTTCCAAGCCCCGTTTTGTGCGTAAGCAAGTTTTATAAATGAGGCCCCAGAGCTTTTTAATGTTATCAGTATGTGAAATTTGTTTGAACCAGTCAGAGGAGAGGTGTAACTAAGTTCATCCCTATCAGGTAAACCTTCGGGTAGCTTAAACGAACCCAAGCGCCCCGTCAGTTTGTTCATAGTGATCTCCTCCATTTTCGAGAGTGACAGTGGTGGGGTGCTACAGATGTAAATCTCATAATTTAAGTTTAGACACATGTATGCTGAACAGTAGTTGTTTTTTGTTTGTTTGTTCTTCAGACAATCTTGTCAAGGCCATAAAACATGCTTGGTTCGTAGAGGAGGCACCAAAGCATGTTGATGCTGCACTTGGTAAGGATCAATTGTCACAGCAGTTGATCAAACATCTCTAAAAGATTGCTCAAAGGGGATTTATTTGGTTTTTCTGTTCAAAATGCGTGGAGGCGGCTTTTTGTTGTAAATTGGTACTATATATATTACATTGTGTTGAGGAGCCTTTGAAGATTTTAAATTGATTTATATTTACAAACTGGGTTCATGCCAATGTGCTGTCTGCTAACTTGGATGTCTTCCAATTTGTACAGAATTATTGTTTGGTGGATTATGGTAGTGGAAAATAGAGTTGCTAAATCAGCTCCAGACCTAAAGGCAACTGTCTTTGAACGCTCATGCATAAAATGTTGTTTCTCTTCTTCACATAACAAAAGGAATCTCAGACTGTTTTCTGGACTACTTGGTGGGTTTCTCATTGCAACGACTGGACATCGGAAGAGTGTAATTATCAACATGTCCGTGAAAGAGGTCAAGACTGCTGAAAAGACTACAAGAGGTCATCATGTCATTCGTCTAAGTACAAATGTTCAAATGAAACAAGTGAACACAACATGCATCTATTGTTTAACAACTTAGCTAGAAACACTAATCAAATGTCTTTTTAAAATAGATTCAGGAGCACAAAACCCAGAGATACTTTGGGCAGGCAGCCATACCACTGAAACTAGAGGAGTGTGCCTGGTTCAGGCGTTACAACAGACTTCGTGGTCAAATTGAGGGAGGCTCGGAGGCATCCATGTTTTTTCATACCACTGTTGGTCCTGGCCCCACATTCAATATGTTACGTTCTTCTGTTTGCCACTTACGTAAGACACGTTTTGTTCTTTTAAAGTCTTTATTATTATTACAAGATACAACATTTTTATCTTATGTACTCTGTGCATGATTTCTCCCATCAGGCCAAGCGGTAGCTGGGACATAAAACATATGAGAGGGTAGCAACATTTTTTTTTTAATTGTATCTTTATTTGGAATAGACAAAATGGTATAAACACATGGTCTCAACAGTAAAAACAAAAATAAATGCCATTCCAGTTTTTGTTTTACATACAGAAAGTGTGCGACATCAGTCGTCAGGGTTTACAAATCACAAAAATGTGCATTCAAAAATTGAAGGACAGACATTGTATGATCTTTGCAAGTCCCACTCTCTTATAACAACAGAAACTACTTGAGACTTGTGTTTAGATTGCATCAGTGGGAGTCCAGTTGTCTTCTTAAGGGCCATATTGGTAATTTGCCCAGACTAGATCGCCTAAAAACTTCCAATACAGCTTAGTGTAAGATAGGCCAGTCAACTATTTACAAAATCCATGGGGGGAGGGTGCCCCCGCCGCCGCCATAATAAAAATAATAATAATAATAAAACACCAATCATAAATTAAATGGGTAAATTACAAAGAAACGTTACCAGTGAGATCAAATAAAGTCTGCTCTCGTGGGGGCAATGAATCAAATCCATTTATTCCAGATCTGGTAGAATTTGTCCTTTTGAAGTCTTATTTGGTAGGTTAATTTTTCCATCCTAAATATCTCCAGAATAATTCCAATCCAGTCATCTAGAGTAGGTTGAATCGGGCTCAACCATCTTCTTGTGACAGTTTTCTTACTTGCCACCAAGAGAATTTGCAGCAGCTTTATCTCTCTCCTACATTTGAAAAAAGGAACATGACCCAGGTACAATACATCAAAACTCAAGGGTATTTGAGTGTTAAAGACTGTGCTTAAAGAAACCTGGATATCCCTCCAGAAGGCTTTTAACTTGGGGCAATCCCAGAAAATATGGTAGTGGTTAGCTGCATTCGATCCGCACTGCCTCCAACATTGCATAGCTGCCCCTTTATACCTGTCCTGATGTGGTGTCCTGAAAAACCTAATGATATTCTTCCAGCAAGGGTAGCAACATTTATGTACCATGATCCCCAAACGGCCAAAAGATTTTACCAAGGTTACTTCAGCATGAAAAATTGACAAACAGTTCTTTTGGGTTGAGTAGTATCAGTTCATGATTTTAACCTTTCATTTTACAGGGGATGACCCGACAGAGGACACAGTCCAGAGCAGAGCATTGACGATGATGGCAGTATCAAGCTATGCAGTCAAAAAAAAGAAGAAAGAGCAGGTGCGGACTGTGATGAGGTGGTGACAGAATCACCTCAGGGGGGCATAAAGGAGGGCATGCAAGAATCTGAAAAGAAGAACCATGGAAACAAGCAGCGGGTGACTGGGTTCTAATCTAAGAGCTATCCTCAGCCAGTCAAAGATCGGTAAGAGTAGTCTTCATCAGTTTCAGTGAATAGGCTAAGTGAGTGAGAAAAAGATCATTTTATCTTATCTAAAACAGATGGTGAGCTCCTCTGAAGGTGAGGGGTCAGGTGATTGGCAGCCCCCAAAGAATGGAACAGAAGAAGAGGAGGAGGAAGAGGAGGCCAGTTTGAAGCAAAGGGTTCCACAGCTGCACAAGAAAGACTTTTTGCCCTCAGCCAGCCCAAGATTGGTGAGAATTTTCTTCAGCAGTTTCAATCCATTCAATGATATTTGAGTCCTGAGAAAGAAAATTTACTTTTTGTCTTATCGAAAACAGATGGCGAGCTCCTCTGAAGGTGAGGGGTCAGGTGATTGGCAGTCCCCAAAGAATGGAACAGTCACACTCAGTGCACACTCCATCCATCCATCCCGGTAGGGCATGTTATAAATGATTTTTTTTCTTATGCATATATATACATATACAAACATATACATGCGACATGCATTATATATTACATTATATTGAATTTCTATCCATATACAAATATTAATCTATACACATATACATATACAATCCACACATATATACATATTCATATTCATATACATATCCATACATACGTACACATATGTGGGTAGGACAAAACATTTTTGTCCTACCCATGTATAAATGTATCTGGATATAAAACCATATATATATATATATATATATACACATACACACACACACACACACATATATATATACCCACACATACATATGTTAATATTTAGGGGGAAGTTCCACAGATATATGCATATGTGAACCAATACTGCACAGACATCCATATATACTTTGAGCAGTATGTAACAGGTGGGATGCCCGCCTGAAGGGAGAGCCAGAGGGAGAGAGAGAGATGTGTATATATATATATCTATATGAAAGCACCTATATGGGGGAAGGGGGAGCCCTTGTATATAGATATGTCCATATAGATAATAATAATTCTAAATAGATAGATGTAGAAATGTAAAATCTAGAAGAAATATAATTCAAATCCACTCATATTTATATTAGGGTTAGAAATCATTTCCATAAAAAATTATAAATCATAACCATATAAATTAGTATTAAGGGTTAGGACAAAACATTTTTGGGTTAGGGTCAGGTGAAGATAAAAACGTAACATCCTATTGGATGTTATGGTGGGTGCTGGCACAGGGGAGAAGGAGAACGGTTTCATTGAAAGAGCCGTTTAAAATCCCAAGATGGTTAAGAAGGGGTCCTCCCAGAGAAAACCTTAAAGGGTGTTTCTAAAAGAATAATAGAAATTAGATAAGTAGAATAAAATGGCCGATAAGACACAGGGTGGGACCGTTATCTTAGTTTTAAGAGTGGTCCACGGCGCAGGTGGGGCAGTAAGGATGTAATATAACTGAATTAAAACCATTTTCCTCGGCTTTAGTTTTGTTAAATTATTTTATCCCCAGAAGTTTTTAGAGAGAGAACATTAAAATGACTGTTTGTTGTTGAAAAAATATAATTCTAAATAATTTAATAAATTGTAAATGGAATCATAAAATACTGGATTGGTTAAAGGAATAGGTGCAGCAATAAGACACACACACACACACACACACACACACACACACACACACACACAAAATTGTACACGCGCGTGCACACACACACACACACACACACACACACACACACAGCCAATGCAGTGATTCTAAAACCGGTGTAATATGCGCCTGCCTTCTGGTCCTCGTAAGCACACGTGCAGCTGAGTTCTGTAGAAGTTGTAAACTTGTGATGTTTCTTTTAGGAAGACCAGAAGGCAGGGCATTGCAATAAGCATGCATCAGCATCTCTGTGTTTGCCTGAGAGAGAAACGGGCAGACTCTATTCTTTAAATGATAAAATCCTGTTTTTGTAACATATTTAATGTGCGGAATAAAATTGAGCTCAGAGTTAAAAATTACTCCCAGATTTTTTACATGATTGGGTGGATTTTAAGACAATGTTTGCAGTTTTGGTAAAAGTTTCACTCTCTGGGCCTCAGGACCGATGATTAAAACTTCAGTTCTGTTCTGGTTGAGCTGTAGGAAGTTTTCTTCCATCCAGGATTTGATGTCTAAAATACAGTTAAAAAGGGCATCAAGTGGCCCTGTGTCATCAAGAGATATGGAAATATACAGCTGTGTATCATCAGCACAGCTGTGACAATTAAAACCATGTCTCCTGATGACACTGCCAAGTGGGAACATATAGAAATTAAAAAGAATTGGGCCTAAAACTGATCCTTGGGGCACACCACATTTTATTTCATGTATTCTCGAGGAGCGTGTATCCGAATTTACCAGGAATTTTCTCTCTGTGAGATAGGAAGTGAACCACTTAAGAACAGTGCCAGAGAGGCCAACCAGGCATCTGAGTCTACTTAAAAGAATAGTGTGATCTACTGTATCAAATACAGTGCTCAGATTTTAATCTCAGGCAGGGCTCTCAGCCTTGTAGCCTTCATTGTTTCAGGCTGATCTGGCTGGCTAGGCGGGCCAGCGGGAAGAGACTCCTGCAAAGAGGAGAGAGGAGTGACAGCGAGTAAGAAGCTCATTGCTTTTCACTCATTGATCGCTAGGGTTGATTCAGCTGATCTGGCTGACTAGGCGGGCCAGCGGGAAGAGACTCCCGCAAAGAGGAGAGAGAAGTGACAGCGAATAAGAAGCTCATTGCTTTTTGTTTTTGCCGGTGGACGTCAAAGTCTCCGGGCTGACCGCGTCGGCAGTTTGGCATGTTCCACCCAACCGCTCCATGTGTGTCCCTCCCGAAGCCCCTCGCTCGGTGGAAGACGACAAGGTCCCCCTGGCGGACGACCATCCATCATCAATCAGTCCAGCATCTTCTGTAACTCCACCCAGAGGGTTGAGCTTTTGGCCAACAAAATCACCCAACTGGGCTACTCAACAGCCTCTGGCATCTTAGATCAAGGTGGCGTAAGGGAGGTCAGCAAATCAGATCTGTAACTGGGAATGCTTCTACATTCATGCAAAATGATGCAGGAGCACAGGAACCGCGTGTTCCATGACTTGAGGAATGGATTGTGCAGGAACATTGGTAGATCATTGGTAGATCAGGGGTGTTTTAGAAGCAGTGAGCGAAGAGGGAGGAGCCCAGCGCCGAATCCCCGTCCGACCGGCGGACGTGGGAAATGTGGCGTACGGAAGACTGCCTTTGCCCGGTGTTGCTCGGGGGCCTGAGTCCTTTCACAGGAGACAGGACACCCTATAAGTACTGTACCCAAAAGATGACGTCTAAACTATGCCTGGGCAGGGCGAAGCCAGCGGGAAGAGACTCATGCAGAGGAGAGAGTGGCGAACTTTATGTTTGTCAACCACTATTGGTTCAGAAAACAGATGGTTTTATGGTGAAATCCATCCTTGCACCTAACGGCGACCTTTCTTCTGATCAGACGTGATGAGTAGAAACTGTGTTTATCAGTGTTAAAACATGAGGATGGCGACGTTTCTTCTGATTCCACTTCAAAGAAAGAAACATTGAAATTTTCATTTAGAGCCTCTTGTGTGGAAAAATAAACAAGCTCTATCTCTCCTGCACAGGCTGTAGTGGGCATAGGGCTGCTTCCCTCTTGCTTTCACACGTTTCACGTGTCAGATAAGAGTGTTTCCAAAGCAAACTGTGAACACTGCCCACCAGGTAAAAGACAGCTACTTTGTTTTTTCTGTGGTCTTCCCTGTTTGCTCGCCGCTACTGAAGGAATCCTGGTTAGTTTCTTTTCCCCCCACTTAGTAATATGCTTAAATTCAGCGGGTCGTTTCGTCTGATCTGCATGCACATAAAACAGAAGTGTTCATTTATGGCGGCAGTGGTGCAACAGCTGAGCGAGCGTGCTTCACTGCTTCAAATAGATTGCTCGGTTCTGTCAGAACGCTTGTTCCAAAAAAGGGTTCACTACTTCTTTTTCTCTCTTTCACAAACTCCTCGTCATCATGCAGCATTTCCTGGACGTTGCCCGGCGGGTCATGGGAATAACGCCGCCGGATCGCTAGTTGGCATCATTTATGATCAGAACTACGACGGTATCTGATCTGATCTACATCTTCAGTGCATGAATCATGCATCATGGGTACAGCTGTCAGATGTCAATGCACATGCAATGCACAACCCTTATTTCTGCAGGAATGTGTACAATCCTGCATGCACAATTCTGCATGCACAGTCCTGCATTGCATTGCACAATCCTGCATGCACAATCCTTCATGTACAGCCCTTATTTCTGCAATGCAATGCAGGTGCAATGCACAATCCTGCACAAAAAACAAAACAAAAACAAAAAGGGTTAGGGTGTGGAAACTGAATCCCACCCCCAGAGTAACAGGGGAGCGGAGGTGCACGGTCCTTCCTCCAGTAAACTGCACCCCCACGATCCCAAGAATGGCCCTGATGGCCATCAAAACGTGTGCGCGGTCTGGCAAAATCCATCAGAGTCCTGATTGTGACTCATGACTGTTTTTTATTGTGTGGGTCTATATGTTTTTAATGTGTTTTTTTTTTTTTTTTTAACTGTTTTAACTATAGAAATGAAAACAATTGTTTTTAGAAAAAGATGAAAAAAAATGAATGAAAAATAAAATGAAATTTTAAATGTTAAATTATTATTATTTATCAATAGAAATGTGCCCTCGCGCGACGTTTCAACCCTACCGGGTCTTCTTCAGGCTAAGGCACAAACGAAAACAAATGAAAAGGTGAGCATGTGAAAGCTACAGTGCTTGCAGACTGGCTGTATTTATAGGCTGTTCAGGTAAGTTTCATTTTTGCTTTTTCCAATGTGTTTTTAAAGCCCTTATGTGTATAGTAATAGATGAAAAATGTGAAATTTTCAATGAATTGTTTTTTTAATACTATGTGTGCATATTATGAAATTGTCATTATGAAATCATGAAAGAATCGAATTATTTATGTATTTATGTGGTATGTGAAGTAATAAGATGTTTTTTCTTCCCAATATATTTTGTGATTTTTTTTTTTTTTTTTTTTTTTTTTTTTTTCTCAATATAGGAAGGGGAGAGGGTAATAGGGAGGGGGCTGGGGGGGGGGTTAGGTATGGGGAGGGGGAAAGGTTGAGGTTAGGGACGAGGAGGGGGTTGGGGTTAGGATAGGGTAGGGTCAGGGTAAGGAAAGGGGGTTACGAACCGGTGCCCCCTCACGGGGGACCGGAAAGGCAAGGGCCATCCCCTGGGGTCCCAACCCCCGTTGACCCCAGGACCGTGTTTCATAAACATAGTTTGGGGGGAGGCGTTGCCGCCTCCTGCACTGGACCTCCGTCCACTCATTCTGAGCTCCGTAGCTCATCTCAAAGTGTGTTTTTTAATATATAAAAGAATCAAAATGAAATGAATTGTATCTCAATTTAAATTGTCAACTGTATTTTTAAATTATTTACTATTCAAATGAAAAAGAATGAAAATAAAATACAATGGTTTTATTTTTTAAAATTTAAACTTTTTTTTTAAAAAAAAGTATTTATTGATCAAAGTAGAATTAAAATGAAATAAAAATCAAGAAAGTTTAAATTACAAAAACCAATCCAAAAAACTCCCTGAAAACAAAATGTGTGCCTACGCGCGACGTTTCGCCGTGGTCCGGCTTCTTCAGGTGGCACACGTGAATGAATGTATGGCGATTGGCCGTAACTGAGAGATGTTGTCTCTTCCAAAGTCAGAGCTGAAATGAGAGGGCTCTGCTGGAGCACCTCTATTTATCCCCTCCCACTTCCTTAAGTTTCACTTTTGTTTTTTTCTACTTTCTCTATTTTAACCCCATAAATACCCAATGTTTTTGGCTTTTTAAATAAAAATAAATAGTATATAACCCTAATAATACATTTTAATGTATTAAATGGAAATTTAAACTTATTTATTTGATAATGTAGCTGTTATTTATGAATGGTGGCAGTGCTGAGCTCCATGGATGCAATGCACATCGCTGCGTGTTCTTCTACGCAGAGGGCAATAGTGAGTGTTCAATTTTAATTATAGAGAGATCAGCCAAAAAAAAAAAATTAAATTTGAAAAAATCGAATTTGACCTTGTTTTAAATATTCTTTTGTTTTTCTTGCTATTTTATTGTTGAACAGTTTGGAATTGATTAAAGCATAATTAAAAGCTTTTAAAACAACTAAATGTATCAATTAAGGTCAAAATTGAAATAAGCTTCTATTTTGGGCTCATATATTTTCCAACTCCTTTTTTTTTTTTGGTTTATTGTGTTCAAAATTTCAAATTAATTGCAATCATTAATACATTCATTGTCACAGCCCTAGTAATTTGAAACTTTTACATTTTTTTCTAGACCGATGTGCCATCTCCTCCCTACCCTGGTGAGGAAAATCTGGTGCAGCAACCACAAGCTTCTGTTTTGGTTGTAAAGACGGGGGTATGTTTTATACTTAACACTGTACATGACTATAGATATTGAGTAAGAACGGCTATAATGACCGATTGATGTTTTCTGTTTTTAGAGCTGCTGTAAAATGGGCAAGATGGAGATTTGTCTCACTGTTGCTTTTGTCACAGTGTCTGTGACTGTGATAGTTTCCTTTCTCATTTACCTGTTCCTGCACTATTTGAAGGACAAAGAAGTTTAAATAAAAAAAAAATCACCTGGAGGAGATTAATTATTCTGTGATTGATTACACTATTTTGTCACATAAAGTGTCACACTCGCTCCTGCTCCATCCAGAAATAATAGCCCACACCAACCGCCACCTCACTCCTGCCCACCCCGTCCACAGTTATAATTGGTGATTCAATCACCAGAAACCTCCGGGTTTTTAACGCAGTCACGCATTGTTGCCCAAGAGCCACAGTCCCAGTTATCCTGAATAAATTGCCGAGTCTGCTGCGCTCATTGCCGTTGTCCATTAAACGAGTTATAATCCACGTTGGAACAAACGACACAGCTCGGCGGGAGTCTGAGCAGACCAAGAATGATTTCAAAGATCTTTTTAGCCTTTTAAACTCCTGTGGAAAGTCTATTTTTATATCCAGTCCGATCCCAACTGTGGCCCCTGGAGCAGAGCGCTTCAGCAGAATTCTCACGCTAGGCTTCATTGACAACTTTAATCTATTCTGGAACCGCTTCTCTCTTTTCAGGCCCGACGGAGTCCATCTAAATAGGCTGGGTAGCTGTATGCTAGCGGCTAATTTGCAACACGCCCCACTATCTGCTGCCTTACGTGATTGACTGTATAAGGTAAGCCCCTCTCTCACACCTGAATCAGTAGCTCCTCTCTCTTCGTCACCGGTTCCCCCTCAGGTCACTGTCCAGACTGCACACAGTACTAACTCCCTCTGTTGGCATCCCTTGCTATACAGACCATTATAACAAACAGAGCTTCCTGTCCTCAGCACAAAGGTGGTTAGTTTTTTGACCATCTTTAGATCAGAGAAGTGTTAAAGGAGTCGCCAGAGTTGACAGAGGCTGATGAGAAGCTGTATTTAACCTCAGAAAACATTTGTGGAAGGCTGAGGAAACTGTGTTTGAATCTCTCAGACTTCTACAGGAAGGATTGCTGGAATTGAGGTACTGTGGGAAAACATTACACAGCATACAATATGTTATTTTATCATTACAAATACTACTTGTGGTTGACAATAGACAAAGATAACATCAAAATGAGTAATCCTTCCAATCTTTGCATTATAGTCACTTACACATGTATATTTTCCAAATATGGAATAAAAACCACTACTATTTCCAAGTATAAAGTCTAAAGTTCTACATACTTCAAGTATTGAATATTAATAACTAATGGTTCCAAGTTTAGCATCCACAGCCATTTATTCGAGTTTTGAAAATCAATCACTAATGCTTCCAGGAAATCTATCTATAGACTTCATTGACAACTTTAATCTATTCTGGAACCGCTTCTCTCTTTTCAGGCCCGACGGAGTCCATCCAAATAGGCTGGGTAGCCCTAAGTTAGCGACAACACGCCGCTCTATCTGCTACCTTACGTGATTGACTGTATAAGGTAAGCCCCTCTCTCACACCTGAATCAGTAACTCCTCTCTCTTCGTCAGCGGTTCCCCCTCAGGTCACTGTCCAGACTGCACACAGTACTAACTCCCTCTGTCGGCATTCCTTGCTATACAGACCATTATAACAAACAGAGCTTCCTGTCCACAGCACAAAGGTGGTTAGTGCACTAGAAATCTACGCTGGCTGACAGTTATTCTAAACAGGCTATAGTTCACCCCCTGCTTAAAAAAACAAACCTAGACCCATCCTTGCCAGAGAACTATAGACCTATATCAAAACTTCCTTTCATCTCCAAAGTCTTAGAAAAGGTTATTCAAGAACAGTTACTTCGTGTTCTTGATTTGCACAATATAGCCGACAAATTCCAATCAGGATTCCGCAAACTCCACTCCACTGAAACAGCTCTTCTTAAGGTCTCTAATGACATTTTAATGGCTGCTGATACTGGTCACTGTTCTGTTTTGATTTTATTAGATCTTAGCGCAGCATTTGATACTGTGGACCACCACATTTTAATTCACAGGCTAAAACACCTAGTGGGCATTTCAGGTATTGCATTAGAGTGGTTTAAATCATACTTGGCTGATAGAACACTCTCTGTCTCTGCTAACGGTTTTACTTGAGACGCTGCTGTGCTGGCATGTGGTGTTCCTCAAGGCTCAGTCTTGGGACCAATTTTATTCTCTATTTATATGCTTCCACTCAGTCTAATTATTAGTTCTTTCCCTAACATCTCCTACCATCTGTATGCTGATGACATTCAGCTATACTTCTCATTTAAACCTGCTGAGATTGACAACCTATCTATGTTAAATGACTGTTTATGGGAAATTAGGCAATGGATGGCAAATAACTTGCTTCAGCTGAATGATGATAAGACTGAGGTCATGATCTTTGCCCCTGATAAATTTCAAGTCCCTATTAACGAGAAACTTGGTGCCCTATCCCGTTCTACTTGCTCCAACATACGAAACCTTGGTGTAATTTTTGACCAGTCAATGAGCTTTGACAGTCACATTAAGGCACTGACTAAATCTAGTTTCTTTCATTTAAGAAACATAGCTAAATTAAGGTCTGTTGTCTCAATAGAAGATTTGGAGAAATTAATTCATGCGTTTATTTCCTCACGTTTAGACTACTGTAAGTCCCTTTTTACCTGCCTCAACAGATCCTCAATTCAGCGTCTACAATTGGTTCAAAATGCTGCTGCTAAGCTTTTAACCCAGTCTAGTAAATGGCCTCACATCACCCCTATTTTAACTGAACTGCATTGGCTACCAGTCAAATTTAGAATTCAATTTAAAATCATAGTGCTTACTTACAGAGCCCGACACGGCCAGGCCCCAAAATATATCAGGAACTTCCTGCACCCTTACACCACGGGCCAAGCATTAAGATCATCTAACACGGGTCTGCTAAGTGTTCCTCGGACCAATTTCAAAACTCGTGGTGATCGTACTTTTGAATGTGCAGCTCCAAAACTCTGGAACAGCCTTCCAGCTACGTTGAGATGTATTGACTCTGTGGAAAGCTTTAAAAAACACTTAAATCCCACTTGTTCAGACAGGCGTTTGGATAACTTCTGACATTTTACATCCCTCTCAATGCTGCTTGTATGACTGCATATTTCATGTGTTTTTTATGTACATATGTATTTTATTTTATTCTATTCATTTATTTTCTGGTGCTATATATGATTGTATGTTTATATGACTGTTGTATGCATACACATTATATTTTAATGTTGTGTAACTGTAAAGCACTTTGTGACCGGTGTCTGTGAAAAGTGCTATATAAATAAACTTTGCTTGCTTGCTTGTTTAGTCTTCACAGAGTTCCAGTTGTCTGGAAATTAAAGAGGAAACCCGAGAGGAACTAGGCTCACCAGTAAGGACACAAGTTATAGTACCCCCCCCCACCCCACACACACACACACACACACACACACACAAACATAAACACACACTGCTTTCACAATATGTGAAATATCTCTCTTCTTTTAAAAGTACTCTGAAAATTCTGAAAGAAATGTGAGTAAAACAAGAGTATTAAACAGAAGACACGTATCTATTGCCAGTTTAAATGTGTGGCATTTTTTTATTTTAAGGAGCCTACTAAGTACTGGAATTTCCCCCCACGGGACCAATAAAGGAATGTTGAAGTACCAGGAACCTTGTAAGGACAAGCAACCTGTCTAAATGCTCGGTATGTAACAGCTCTGTAATGTAATGTATGTAATGTTGTGTTTTTTTAAAAGAAACTAAAATTCAAAATGGCAGCATTTAGAGGTGAGAGGGTCCTTATCCAGATCGCTGACTGGCATCTGACAGAAGTTCCTCATTACCATGTAAGACCATCATCCTAAGTTCTTAATTTTCTTGTTGTGTGTGCTGTATTTTAGACTCATTATGTAATTTGACAATAAAAAATTCTATATTCTACTCCAGCCCCTTGATGACGTGGGCCCTCCTCCTTATCCTGGTGAAAACAACAGGGTGGTGCAAACACAAGCAGCAGCTGCTGTTGTTGTAAAGGCAGGGATATGTGTTATACTTAGCAATGTCCATGACTCTAGATTGTTAGTAAGGATGGCCTGAATGACTGATTGATGTTTTCTTTTTGTCATGCTGCTGTAAACCTGACAAGATGGAGATCTGTCTTATGACTACTTTGGCGATAGTGGCCATCCTGACTTTTGTTCTCGCATTATTTCTCTTTATCATGTTGATGCTGCAGTGAAATAAATGTTATTGTTCAAACCCACTAATTGTCATGCTTAATTAGGTAAAGTCCTGTATAGATATTTTCAAGTATTAAGGTAACAAATGACACAAAATGGGAAGAATAAGCAAATCAAAAGCCTGACTCACCAATCCCAAGAATGTGATAATTATAGTCTTGATTCAAAAGACTGAATCTCTCATTTCAAGAAAAAGGTTGTTATATTTAATGCCCGGGACACACTGCCTGCGTGTGCAGTGCGTGTGCGTTCTGCATCTCATCTAGAGATTTAGAGAGTCTCGCCTATTTTTTTCTGCGAGACGTGTGTGTGTATCTGCAAAATAGCCTGAAAATTATCTGTTTATATTCATATTGACATAATACCATCAAGATTAAACAGAATCCCTTCATTTGTTAACAAGGCTTTTATTTATTCTATTATTTATGATGCTTATCAAAGGCAAACTCAATGTACAAAGACAGGACTGGCAGGCAGAGCCACGCAGCAGCAGCGCAGCAGACGCACTGCATGTGTGAACGCCACACGCGTGCGAGCCGCAGCAGTAGAGGTAACGCCACGAACACGCACTGCTCACACAGGCAGTGAGTCCCAGGCTTAAGAATACTTGTTTTATGTTCATGTTTTCTGCAAAAAGTCTTATTCCAAATGAGTGACATTTTATACTATCTCCAGTTCCCAGAATACAGTATGAAAGTGAGTATTAATTTTTGATTCCAGCAATGTTAATTAGATTTGGTATTCCAAGTTTGCATTCTCTTCTACTTAATAATAAAAATAATAAAGAATTTTTTTTAGTACTTTTTAGACAATATTATATTCACTAAAAAAAAAAGTCTTATCCCAAATAATCCCAATAATACAGTATGCAAATAAGTATTAATTGTTAATTACAGCAATCAATGTTAAAAATGAGGATCGGTATTCCAAAATTTCAATCTCTTATACTTAAATATTTCCAAAACGAGCACATGCCAATCACATTTGTGATTGGTTGCCAATGGTCCAATGAGAAATGAGCTGGTTGAGAGTATAAATACAGCCTCCAGGAAATATCTTCACAAATGACAAGCAGCCGATGGTCATGAGATGAAGGTAAGATGCAATTACAAAAATAAAGTGAAAATGACTAATCCTTCTAATCATTGCATTGTCACAAAGCCAGTCAAGTTTTAGCATTTTCAATAAACTGAATATTAATCACTAATTCTTAACAAGGGTTAGCTGTCACAGTCCAGCATAGCACTTACCTGTGCTGCAGCTCTTCAGCCACGCCCCATACCTGCCTATCTGCACACCTCGCCGATGAGAGTCATCAGGAGGGTATTTAAGCCACGCTGTCATTCTTCCCAGTTGCCTGATTGTCTTTGCGCCATGCCAGACTCTCCAGCGTTCTTGTCCAGACTGATCTCCAGTGTCCGACCTCGCCTGTTCCTGACTACTCCTTCTGTCCTAGCCCTGTGTCTGTGGGTGTGCAGATCTTACCGCCTCGGTGGTTTCAACCACGCCGAAATCTGTCCGTGATTTCCGTGTTCGATCCGCTCTCCTCACACTAACTCCCTCTGAGCCGGCTCTCTGCTCAGTACGGCACATTGTTGCTCCGGTTGTCCGTTTCCCTGTATTCCCTGTAAATCGGCCGGTACTGCAATTGGGTCCTCCACTAGCTCGTTACAGTTAGCAACATAAGTACCATATTTCATATGTTAACTATCGAGCGCTAAGTCTTCTAAGTTTGGCATCCCAAGTAATATATTACAAATAATGAATATTGAGTGCTAATTCTTAGCAGTTTAGCATTCTTACTTCCAAATAATGAATATTGAGCACTAAACATCACTTTACAAGTTTAGCATTCTAAGTAATATATTGCAAATAATTAATATTGAGCAGTAATTGTTAACAAGGGGAGAGGGTCCCTGTCCGGTCAGTTTCTGGAAAATGCAGGATGATCTTGTTTTCCTGGTAAGACGAACATCTTGAGTTTTTCATTTTCATGTTTAAGCGTGCTTCATTTTAGACTCATTAAAAGTTGAGTATGCAAGGTTGGAGAAACCAGCCAGAGAAGCTAGATTTTGTCTCAGTGACATGAAAACACCTAACATTATCATAATGAACGAGGAGTTGGCAATTGAACAGTAAGTTTTTCTGTTGTTATTTCTGGCTCACACTAGGATCTCGGCTGTGAGCAGACTTTGTTATTGTTGTTATTGTGTCACGGTGCACTCGCTCTCACTCTCTGAGTTTCGATAGTAGGGTCGGGTGACGTGGGTCACGATAAAATACAAAGATAAAATACAAGTGACTAAACCTTCCAATCTTTGCATTTTAGTAACTAGCCTTTCCAGGTTTAGGCTCTTAAGGTATGTATTCCAAATATTGAATCGAAATCACTACTGTTTCCAAGTTTAGAGTCCAAAAATCTACATGCTCCAAATACTGAAAATGAATCACTAATTTTTCAAAGTTTGCATCGAAAGCAATACATTCCATGTTGAGTATTGTTTATTAATGCTTCCAAGTTTAGCATCCAAAACAATATATTCCAAGTATTGAATATTGATTACTATTGCTTACAGGTTAACCATCCAAAGCAATGTATTCCAAGTATTCAATGTTAATCACTAATGCTTCCTCGTTTAGCATCCAAAGTACTATATTCCAAATGTTGAGTATTAATCACTTATGCTTCCAATTTTTCCATCCAAAGCAGTAAATTCCAAATATTAAGTTTAAATCAGTAAATCTTCCACGTTCAGCATCAAAACTTCTATGCCTTCCAGATAGTCCATAATAATTGCTAATGCTTCCAAGATATGTAGTTATTGCCTGTTTGAGTATGTGGCCTTATCTATCGTCTAGTTGCTATGGCAACTAAGTGGATGCCTTTCAACACTTACCCATGAAGTCTTCTTGCTGCCTTTGTCCTGTAGCATGGGGTAGTACTGTACTATTCTCTTGGCCATAGCTGTAGCCTCTGGTTTTGATGGGTATCTGTCTGATTCTCCATCACCTTCGGCCCTGAGGATTGCAATCATACTGGTCATGGTGTTCCGGATGAGTTTGACATTTCAAAGTTGCCCTCCTCGCCTTTTTTTTTTTGCCGACTCAAAGTATTGTTTTCGGACTTGTTCAAGTTCAGAGTCGGTGTGCAACACATATTCTGGGAAGGACAACTTGACAAACTTTTCTGGGGTCATGCACTTTGCAGGATACTCTTTCACAGTGGTGGTCTGTGGCAAGGGTGACTCATTAAAAGAAGTAATACTGTCCTTTGAGTGAGAGTCTTCTCTGCCAGATTCCTGTAAAATCAAAAACCAACAAATAAAAAATACAACCAAATGGTAACGGCAACATTTCATTGTTAATTGTGTACATTAAGACTGAGGTTCCATTTGTTAGCCTCATTCAGAAACTGACCTCATCCAAATCATCATGGCAGGCACGCCAGACTGCTTTTCTCTGAAAGAAGTTTTCTGGGCCTGGGAAAAGATCCCGCAGGTCTTCACGAGACAGGGTGCCCATCATTTCCTCACTGACGTTTGCAGCTGTGAACATTTTAGAATGAATGAAAAGTTGAATTATTGCGCTGCAGTGATCAGGGGGCGCCCAAAAAAGTTCTTCCAGACATTTGTACAAGAAAGAAAGAACATATCGTAATGGGCAGAAACATTTTCACATTAAGCATACAATACATTGCATTTGTACATCTATAATATCTTGAATTAGACCTTCACAACTTTGCTTTTCGGTCTGATTTCAGTTACACACGTTAATATACATAAGCAATTATTTTACATGCACACATTTTATTTAAAACAACACACTGTGAAAAAATATTTAAGAACAACAAGTTTTTGATAACATCTGGTCTTTATTTGATCCAAAGCTCAATCTACGTTAACCTTAGCCTTCAAAGTCGATTTAGCAATGTCATCTAGTTGGTCCATGTTCGTAACCTAGCTAATGATAGCAAGCTAGCTTTGAGCTCCCCTCGCCAGTTGGATCAGTCTGGCAGCAAAACATCACAATACATACTTAACACTTTTTTAAAAACACTTATAACGTTAAAAACTATATGGTATTTTCACCCAAAGTTGTGAAAATCGTATTAATGTACTTACAATTGTGCACGGCTTCAACCCCCTCGGTACTATGCGCACTTACTGCGTTTCACTAACGGCCGACATGCAACGCGGTGGTAGTCTCAGGTTAATGATGTCATAATCCGTCGACGGAGTTGTAGTTCGTAGATCGTTAGCGTTTAACTTAGAAAATTAAATTCAGGCTTAAAGATAGTGACAGTCGTGTTGCACAGTAAGGAATGTCATGATAAACAAAATGTGTAACTGTCATAAATGTCTGTTGGCCTCCAAATTTATTTCCGCGAAATTCAACAAACCTGCGGTCTGCCTACAAAAATACGTCATCACTGCGGCGCGGCGGTGCTGAGGTATTTAAACAAGAAATGAAACAAGCGGGCGATAAATGTGCTGCTGCTTATTTGTAAGACAACTTGGAGACCTGTACTACCACTCGAGACAGCTGGGCCCCTAAAGATAAGCTGAGCTTCGGCAAGTATTGCATTTAACTTTTGTGTACATACGTATAATGTTATCGTCCTTTGGGGTGTACCACGAAGCGTGATGGTGATGATAAATTATTAATGCGATTTAAGCACGTGATGTTCATTGCTGACTGTAACTCATCCTTAAAAAAAAAATAGAAAAACTTGTCTTCCTTTCATCAATGCAGCTGTTTTCTGATATAAACTGGTGATTTTCCAATAAAATGCATTTACTTGAATCCAGTGAAGTTTATCTCTTAAATCAAGATTATGTATCTTCGACAAATGACACCTCAGCTTGAAAAATGCATGAAATGTTAAATGAAGCTTGTTTCTTGTAAAATACAAGTAGCAGTGACTGTCTGTCACATTGTTACTCGATGCTTTGCACTTTTCTGGCACCATAAGAAAAGTTCATATGATGCACAACCTAGCCCAATTCCCATCGATGATGCGTTGCGTGTTTCTGGCACCATAACCAAGGTGCAATGTGCAGAAGAATTACAGCCAAAGCACTGCGAACAAAAAACATCCAGTTTGCTGACCAGAAACATGAGTTCAACAAGCATTCCTCCAAGATTAGCGTGTGCTCTCAGTTCATATATGATGCACAGCTCAACCAAGCTCCATGTTTGATGCATTTCACCTTTCTGCATGGCACCATAAGAAAGGTGGAATGTGCAGTAGCTGTTGTTCCATTAGGTAAAAAAAAAAAATTAGAGCGTTCAAAGCAGGTCCGGTCGCCTGAATACCGCAGCAAGGAATAATGGAATACGACTCCGGTTCTACACATGATGCATAACAAGACTGCATAGCCCAGTCTACTCCCATGATACATTGCACCTTTCCAGCACCATAAGAAAGGTGGAGGAAAATCATGGAGCAGTCATGACCAACGCGGAGATCTCTAAGTGGCTCGGGAAGCGGTGGAAAATGTTAAAGGCTGAGACCGCATTGTACCTTTCTGGCACCATAACAAAAATGCAATGTGCAGGAGGTTTAGAGCACTACCTATGATGCGTTGTACCTTTGAGGTTGTCAAATAGATAGCCATCCATTTGATAGCCAGAGCGGGAACAAAGAAAAAAAAGAAAAAGGAGGATGACGTTCTAGTTGTACGTGGCTTTGAAAGAGGACTTGAGCCAGAGAAGATAATTGGAGCAACTGACTCATGTGGAGACCTAATGTTTCTTAAGAAGTGCTTAGACTCAGAGGAGACTGATCATAAGTGCCCAAAGATAGTTATAGCCTGGCATGAAGACAGTGACAAGAAGGAGAAGGATGCTGTCAGTGCATGAGCGCACCACCTCAGGAGGAAACAGATATTTTTCACACCCAAACCTCCCATCCTCCCTCTTTCCCATGTCCAACAAAGATGCATAGACAGCGGACACAGTCGTTATCTCAAGGGCCCAGACTGCTGAGAAGAATCATTAGACAGGAGGAGAAACTGTAGCGGACATGGGTGGTATGCTACCGGGGTCAGGGTTTCTGCTGTTCTGTCTTTGCATTCTTTAGCTTCTTTTTCATGTCTTAACAGAAAATGTTTTAGTGCAAAGACCACACCCATGATGCATTGCCCCTTTATGCCTGTCAAATATCAGCTAAATAGCCAGCCAGCCATCTATTTGACAGTCAGAGCTGTCAAATAGACTGTGCATACTCGAGCCCTAGCCCAGTCTACTCCCATGATGCATTGAACCTATCTGGTACCATAAGAAAGGTGTAATGTGCAGGAGGGAGGGATAGAGTTAGTCACCTATCTGTCAAATGCACTGTGTATATGATGCTTTACCTATAATGAGTAACACACTCAGACTGTACATACATATACAACCAGTAGACAAAAATTTGTCTTACTGAGGCAAACTGTCAACCTTACTAGATGTTTGTTTTTTTTTTCACAGGCACACACACAAACAAACAAGCATCCTACAATCAAAGGAGGCCTAAGCAGCCAATCCTTCCCTGATGAAACCATCATGGCCTTTCTGCATAGCACCAAAGGGGGAATGTGGAGGAGGAGGCTGTGATCCAAAACGCCAACGTGTCGGCTGCAGTGACCAACTGCAGCGTGAGCACCGCCGGCCTGACATGCACAGGAGAGCAGTATCTGGACCACCTGGGGATTGAGTACACCACCTGGGGACTGTGGGAGAATCACGTGGCTTTGACCGCCATGACCTTCGTATTCCTCATCATCGCCTATCTGAAACTCTGCTACATTAAGAAGTTCACTTAAACGTGTGAATTGGCATCTTTTCTTTCTTTCTACCGCTCTTGTGTCTGTAAGTATGGAGCTAGGAGGCGGTTGGTTTGGCTTATGCAGGAGGATTGAAGTTAGTCACTGCAGTGACTGTCATCTATGAACTGTCAACTATAATGCATAGTCTACACCCATGATGCACTGCAGTACAACTCTACTCATGATGCAACTTTCTGGCACCATAAGAAAGGTGGAATGTGCTAATGCTACATCCTCTGTGTTGAGATTACATTCTGGTTTGTGCAGTGTTACTCTGAGACACATTCTGTGTGTGGGCCAGGGGGAATATTGGAGGTATGTGACAAAACTGTCTGTTAACATATGATGCATGGCGTGTTTGACTCTCCAGAGCCCTGTCCCAGTCTACTCCCATGATGCATTGCACCTTTCTGGCATAACAAAGGTGGCATGTGCAGGAGGATTGAAGTTTGTAACTGCAGTGACTGTCAACTATCTCTCAAATACACTCTGCATATGATGCAGAGTGTATTTGACAGCTCTACCCATGATGCATTGCACTTTTCTGGCACCATAAGAAAGGTGGAACGTGCTAATGCTACATGTTCAGCCTCTGTGTTGAGATAACATCTGGTCTGATTACTTGTGAATGTATGAAGTATGAATTGTTTGAATATGTATGAATTGTTTATTACGGTGGCCCTGAAGTGCAAAACGCAAACGCAAAAGAGAAAACACGAACGCAAAAAAGAAAACACAAACGCAAAAGAGAAAACACGAACGCAAAAGAGGAAACACGAACGCAAAAGAGAAAACACGAACGCAAATGAGAAAACACAACAACATTAACTCTAACGGAAGAGGTAGGTACCTTCGGGTGGCATGACTTGACGCTGATTGGACGACGTCACTGCCCGTCTCTTTACCAGGAAGTAAACCTACCTCAACGCATCGGTTTCAAAACATGAGCGCGATTGGTGATTCAGACTTAGTTGGTATTATCAAAGAGTACTTTGATGCCGGGCATACATATGACGTCATACTAGATATGCTGTCAACTTTTCACAACATTAAAATAAGTTTGCGTACACTGAAGACTCGTTTAAAGGAAGCTGGATTGTTCAGGAGACGTCGTCCAATCAGCATCAAGTCATGCCACCCGAAGGTACCTACCTCTTCCGTTAGAGTTAATGTTGTTGTGTTTTCTCATTTGTGTTTGTGTTTCCTCTTTTGCGTTCGTGTTTTCTCTTTTGTGTTCGTGTTTTCTCATTTGTGTTCGTGTTTTCTCTTTTGTGTTCGTGTTTTCTCTTTTGCGTTCGTGTTTTCTCATTTGTGTTTGTGTTTTCTTTTTTGCGTTCGTGTTTTCTCTTTTGTGTTCGTGTTTTCTCATTTGCGTTCATGTTTTCTTTTTTGCGTTCGTGTTTTCTCTTTTGCGTTCGTGTTTTCTCATTTGCGTTCGTGTTTGCTCTTTTGTGTTTGTGTTTTCTTTTTTGCGTTCGTGTTTTCTCTTTTGCGTTAGCGTTTTGCACTTCAGGGCCACCGTAAAATTTCTCATAAAAATGCACTAAGACACACAGAATATGCTTAAAATGTCGACTTTTTGAAGAGCTGACGGGGCCGCATCTTACCTTTCCATCTTCCAACTCCTTCTGGAAAGTTTTAGCCCACCCTACACAGCATCACTTGTCGATCACGCACCCTCTTAGCCAATCAGAGTGGCCAAGCATGTAGCCTCTGTTCTGTACATCGGATTGGCTCCATTTTTTTGCTGATACCGGAAATGGCACCCCGTGCTGTTTTGTAACCCAAAATGTCCCCTGTGACACTTTGGGTTACAAAAGCTTTGATTTTAGGGGGAAAAATTGAGAAAGAGTGAAATCAGGCGCTTAAAATGAAATACTTCCACTCGGCTGCTGACAGAAACTGCTAGACAGCATAGTTGTGTTAGACATGGTGTATTATTGTCATTATGATGATTATCATTATGATTAGGAGATCAATGTAATTAAAATGTAAATATTAATAGAGTAATAGCAATAACAGTAAAGGTTCCAAAACGAAGCGCACACCAAGTAATGAAATAACATTGGAATTCAAAATAACAAAGAATAAAAAGATTTGACAGGTGAGGAAATCAAACAAACCTGAAAAAGGGTGGGTCTCTTTGTCTGTCACGGCACATACAGCTGGTTAATCTAGTGTGTTTTCCTGATTTCTATCATTCAGAAATCTCTTAGGAGCTGGCTCCAGAGGACTCGCTGAGTCTGTCCCAGCTGCCAAGCCTTATCATTTGTCTCCATCTACTGGTCAACAGTCCAAACTACAGCCTCAGTCTTTTGGCCGATCCTGCTTTTGCGACTGAGCGTCTCTCTGTCAACAATAGTTTGATGAACAATTTCCAATGAACAGTGAACATAAGCTATAAATCTAGATGCAATACCACTTCAGGCTTGCTGGGTCTAAGGACAGAGGATGTCACACTTTGTACAGACTGTAAAGCCCATTGGGGTGATGTAAATTGTGATTCTGGGCTATACAAATAACCCTGACTTGTTTTTCTTCTCCTCCTTCTTTTATGTCTTCAACATCGTGTAAGTTGTGGACTCTTTAGTCTGGTCTCAGTGATCATAGGGACTCTCCAGATCGGCTCTATCCTGCACAGCTTCCTCCTGCCTGACCAAACAAGAGTAAACTCTGCTGGGCAGAGCCAATCTGGAGAGTGCCTATGATCACTGAGACATACAAGCCTCCACGCCACGTCAAGGCAGAGTCCATGTGGAGGTTTTTTTTTTTCTATTGTTTACTTTTGTTTGTTTTTGTTTTTTCTTTTGTTGGGGGGGGGGGGGGGGGGGGTGACACAGTGGGATGCTTCATTTAAAGTGAGATCAATATGTGGTACAAATAATACAGAATGTTACAGAATGGACTCTTTGGTTAAAGTGAAGGCCGGGCCTCGGCTGCTCGAGGTCGGCAAGTGGGAAACGAGAGAAAAGAGTAAACAGAAGAAGAGAAATTCTCATAAATACAAACTTGGTCTTCAGAGATGGAGGGGACACTTTGCTCTGTCACCTGGGTGAAAAGGTCAAAGACGATGTGTGGGCGTGACCTTGGCCAAAAACCATCAGGCCAACGCACGCTCTCCCCGATTTCCACACGTCTCCTGTCTAGGCCGCACTGCCTGTTGTCTGGATCGGCTGCAGCAGGCGCTCTATAGTGCCATTCCAACAAAGAACACAGCTCCTCTCAGCAATGGTGCATCCTCCATGTACACCCTCTCTTCCATTATGCGGCACATACTGTAAACGGCACTGTGGCCGAGGTGAGTCCCCAACACCTTCCTCATCAACTTCCAGCAGGATTCACAAAACTCCATGACATTGACGGTTCGACAGAGTGTGATGATGAAGACAGTGAGAGAGTCTGAGGGCAGGCAGTTGGAACACACCACCGCATCCAGTACTTGTAGTGCCACCTCAATATCTGTTGAAGATGTTGTTCTGTTTCACAGGAGACAGGGTTCAGGTTGCAATGCAACGCAAGTGAGGTTGAATTTCTCTTTATATACAGTAAATTGGGTCTGCAGATTTAATCTCTCTTCTTAATTGGACAAACACTGACTCACACGTTTTGAGATCTTCGGTGGGCCTTCGGTGCATCACGTGCGCCATCTCATCACATATGCTGCAGCACGAAGCAACAGATCCCCTCATTGGCCACAGGAGGGCAGACACGGGCCAGCCCATGTATCACAGTGATAGCACTTTGCACACCAATGACCCCCTGGATCAAGATTTCATTTGTGAATAACTTTTGATAGGAAGGTGCATGAGCAGTGTTTCTTAATTCCTCTGGGACCCCTGCCCTGCATGTTTTAGATGTTTCCTGCTCCAACACACATGATTCAAATGATCACCTCGTCATCAAGCTTGAGGACGAGCCAACAGGAGGGCAAAGAGACATAGAGACAGAGAGAGAGTACGTCTGATCCCTGTGAATGATCTGCTCCATCACTTTTACTCCAGAAGGACTTAAAGGCCTTTTGGAACCTGTTGTCCGCTAGCAGACTGGTGTTAAAGTGCCAGTACGCGCTCTTACATTTAACATCTCTGACAGACAGCACACAGTGCACCAGAGAGTGGTCAGAGAAACCCGTCGGGCTGATGGAAACACCTTTAAAAACACTGAAGTGATGGTTAAAACAGTACATTCTGTCCAGTCTGGCCAGAGACATCCAGTTATCTCTGCTGCGAGCCCAGGTGAACTGTCTCTGAGCAGGATGGAAACGTCTCCACACGTCACAGAGATCAAATGTTTCAACGAGTTTCAGCAGAGCCCGTCTGGAAGCAGCGTGAGGTTCTTGATGGTTCCTGTCTAGCTGAGGGTTCTCTGTGCAGTTAAAATCACCTCCCAGGAACAGGTACTCCTCACTGCTGCAGTTGGTAAGAACAGTCTTTAAAACATCTAAAAAAAACCAGTCTGTCTAAGCCAACGGTTGGAGCGTAGACATTTATAAAAACCATCCTCACACTCTCGAAGACAGCACAGACTTTTAGCATCTGGCCGGGAACGATCTCTTCCACAGAGCAGGAAACAGGTAGAAAGTCTCTAGAAAAGAGGATCCCAACACCTCCACTGTTACTAGTCTTGTGGCTGAGGATGAGCTCCCCCCTCCACTCCCTCCTCCAGTCCGCCTCCTTATCAGGAGTGCTGTGGGTCTCCTGAAGGAGAACCACATTTAGCCCTTTAGACTGAAGAAGAGAGAAGAGAGCAGCTCTCTTTGTGTCTTCTCTCGCACCGTTAATGTTTAAAGAGCCAATCTTCATCTCGCACATGATTAGGCTGCATGTTAACAACAACAAGACAAAGGACAACAAATAGAAGAAGAGGGAGAACATCTTCATCTTAGTCATCTTTCTCTATCTGTGTTCGCACTTTAACCAACAGTTTTTTCAGCCGGTAAGTCTCTGGGTCAGTGAAGGAAGGCTGCCCGAGCCCTCCTGACTTCCTCAAGAAGAACCTGATGGATTCATGGAATAACTGAAGGTCTGGAAAGTGTTCCTCCACCTTCACAGCTCTCAGCCCCTTCGTGTTCCTCAGAAAAGCTCGAATTCTTGAGAAAGAATAACCGGTGTGTGTTTCTGCCTGCATGTTCTCTGTGTCCGATTCACTGTCCTCTGTGTTCACCTGTGTCCTGTGTGTCCTGTGTGTCCTGTGTGTGTTCCTCTGACTGACAGGAGGAGCACTGTGGGTCTTTCTTTGACACTTTTGGTACCTTTTCACTGGTGGCTTTGGTTTCTGGAGTTTTCCTTTTTGTTGCTACTTTTAAAAAATCCTCCTCCATCACCCTGTCCTCCTCCATCACCCTGTCCTCCACCATCACCCTGTCCTCCTCCATCACCCTGTCCTCCACCATCACACCGTCCTCTACCTCATCCAACGCTGACTCAGCCACCCTGGTGGCAGTCTGTCCAGCCAGCTCCTTCACCAGAGTCTGAACTCTGGGCTCTGCCTGTTCAGTCTGAGAGGTGACCTCTTCCTCTGTCTGACCGTTCACCTGCTCCTCACTGTCTGCAGTTGTGTGTGTGTCTGTGGGTGTGTAGTCTGTGCTGCTCTGTGCGCCCTTCTCTTCGCTCCGCGCTTTGCGTTGCACTTCGCTCCGCGCTTCGCCCTGAGCCGCAGGCCGGCTGTCAGCTCTGACAGGCGGCTCTGCTGGCTGCTTTTCTCCCGCTCTGTCGGGGCATGAACGGATCAGGTGACCCTCTGCTCCGCATCCAAAACATTTGACCGTGTCAGTGGTAACATGAACAGTGTAGTCGAAGTTATCGATACGGAAACGGAGAGCTATATTTAGCTCATCCTTGTTTCCATTTAGGACCATGGATACCTGTCTCCTGAACGACACGACGTGTTTGAGCAGCGGAGACTTACAGCCGAGAGGAATCAGCTTCATGGGGGACACGATCTGACCGTGTCGAGCTAGCTCGTTTTCTAACAGCTCGTTTTTTAGAAAAGGGGCCACGTTAGACACAATCACCTTCTTCACCGGACTAACAAGGGAAAAGACCGGCGTTAACGTCCCCTGAATCACCACCCCGCTCTCTACCAGCTGACTGGCTTTTTCAGTGCTGTCCAGGAAAATCACCATAGCGCTGTTCATCCTGGAAGCTGATTTAACGCTTCCACAACCCACAACTTCACCCACAGAGAGAGAGAGAGAGAGAGAGAGAGAGAGAGAGAGAGAGAGAGAGATGTTTAAGTTTATTAAGAGAGAGACAGAGATCTTTTTGTTCTCTGCATAAGGTCTTTATTCGTGACATTCACACCATCATGCTTCTTCCCAGAGGTGTTACAGTCACATGATCAAAGATGATTTGTCCCTCTGTCCCCCCATAACCCCACACTGCCTGGACACTGTCCAGGTCCTGAGCAGCTCTGTAAAAGCTGAACTCAGCAGTCTGGACTTCACCATTCTCACAAACACAGGAACCACATCTACATTCAAGGCTTCCTCCACCTTCCTCCTCCAGCTCACACACACCGCCATCTGCGCCTGTCCTCAGACAAAGTTCAGTAACTGACATTTGTTCTTTCTTTGGCGAGTGTACTTAAAACCAAAGATAAAAACCTGCTGCGTAAAAACTTCTCCACATCTGCTAAAAAAGGCCTCCAGCAGCACAAACAGAGCCCTAAGACGAGTGCACTCTGAGAGGCAGTGAAACACCATCTCTCTGTGGCTGCAGAGGGGACATGTGTCCTCTACGGCAGCGTTGAAGGATGAAGGATGACGGATGAAGGAGTTCACTGCCACGACGCCATGAAGGATCCTCCACTGCAAGTCTGTCTGTTTCCCTGTTAAAGGAGGTTTGTATAAAGACCTTTATGCAGGTTTAAAGTCAGGGTTTAAACTGCAGCACGTCCTCCACGGGGCGTCACTACGCCCGTCTGCTCTGGTTCAAGGACTTTACCGTCAGTTTGTATAGTGACTGCCCCGAGGCGTCCTCCAGAGCAACACCTGCAGGGTCAACAGGGTCGAGTAGAGGACCAGAACAGTTTTTAAAACCAGTGAACAGTCTGACGAGAAGCCAGTGCAGCAGGGTTGCACTGACAGAAGCATGCAAACTTGCTTCTGATAAAACAGTTAACATATATACTGACAGCAGATATGCATGGGGAGTGGTACATGATTTTGGCCATCTTTGGGCCAACAGGGATTTTTTAACTTCCACGGGCAAACCGATTGCCTATCACACCATGGTTGCTGCACTTCCCGATGCTGTCCTCCTTCCAAAACAGGTCGCTATCTGCAAATGCCAAGCGCACACAAACAATGATGATTTTGTTTCACAGGGGAACGCCAGAGCGGATGCTGCAGCTAAGGCAGCAGCACAGCTAGATAACACTAAAAACAACATGCAATGTCTTGCCATTGTTGACTCACCATTGACACCCACAGCTGATTTGCAGGACCTGCAGGCCAGAGCCGGCCATGAAGAGAGGCTGGCTTGGAAAAAAACAGGCTACTCTTTTTCTAACAAAGTGTGGTACGGACCAAATGATAAACCATGTTTGCCTAAATATTTGTTTCCTCATTATGCTAAGTTGACACATAGAAGAGATCATGTGTCAAAAGGGGGTATGATGAGTGAAATACAGAGATATTGGTTCACAAAGGGTTTCTCTAACTTCTCCCAAAAATTTTGTCAAAGTTGTGTGATCTGTACTACTAACAATGCAGGCAGAGGCATCCAGATACAACAGAGTGCTCATCCACCACCACAAAAACCTTTTGATCACTTACAAATGGACTTCATTGAGCTAACACCTAGCGAGGGAAAGAAATACTGTTTGGTTTTTGTTGACATGTTTTCCAAGTGGGTGGAGGCTTTTCCCACTTCTAAACAGGATTCAGCAGCAGTAGCAAAAGCTTTAATCAGAGAAATAATTCCCAGATGGGGAATTCCAGGTAAGATCTCGTCTGACAATGGTACACCTTTCGTGAGCACAGCCCTGAAGAGCGTGGGTGAGTATTTTGGTATTGACATGAGGCAACATTGTGCCTATCACCCAGCAAGCGGGGGGGCTGTTGAAAGAGAGAATGGTACATTGAAAGGCAAGTTAGCTAAATGCTGTGATGAAACTGGTTTAACTTGGACAAAAGCACTACCGATTGTTTTGATGCACATGAGAGCTAGGGTCAGAAGCAGAAACGGCCTCAGCCCGTTTGAAATCCTCTTTGCACGGCCAATGAATACAGGGATTGGACCGGTTAAGAGGCAACTCCCTCATACCAGCCAGTGCGAAGATGAAATGTTACGTTATTGCGCAAACCTGTCCTCTGTGCTTTTTGAAATCCACAAACAGGCTAAGGACGCCCTACCGAAAGCCACGGAGCGAAAACTACTGTTCTGCCAATTTTCGTTGTCTTTCTGTGAGTTTATTCTGACGCCTGCAGACAGACTCCCTTCTTGTTGTCTCGAGTGCGAGATGACAAGAAAGAGCCCGGAGCAGAAGAAGTTGATAGATTATATACAACATATTATCTTTGTAGACAGGATGACTACACGTCATAATGTGTTGTACAATCAGGACACAAGGTTCACTTAATCAGTGCATAATAACATGGTCAGCAGATTATGACACACGGACGCACCTAATCATATGATATGGTTGTTCATTTGTCTTTAAGACAGTGAATACTTACGATTAAGTACAGAGAAGATGAATAATAAGAATTCCCATTACACTACTATTACTCAGCACAGGTGAAACCAACTTTAATATGGATGAATAATGAGATGAGACCCAAATGGAAACTCATTGAGTTTAATTTGGCTGAATCACTCAGTACTTTGATTTTCTCAGTTTGGAAAAAAGCACAGATTAAAACACAAAGTTATTCTGTACATAACACATTTAAAATCTGGAGAAGAATATGTAAAATAACCAGAGTTGAGGAACAGGAAATCACTTGTTTAAGAGAGATAGCCTGGGATCCAGATTTTATTCCAAATAGTATTGATGATGTTTTTAAAAAATGGGAGAGTAAGGGCCTCACAAGATTCTGTCAAATGTACAAGGAAGAAGCAATGGATTCTTTTGAAAATACAGTAAATAGATATGGTTTAAACAAGAATCACTTTTACAGATATTTGCAAGTGAGAAACTATTTGAAGGAAAAAGTCCAAATTACATCTCTTGGAGATCTCCATCCCATTCTGAGACATATGATAAAGGCCAATCAAAAGCATAATTTGAAAAATATAACTGGACAAATGTATCAAATATTTTAGAACACCAGTGATGTTAAGCAAATATACACAGAATAATTCTAGCTGCTGGAGGGAATGCGGGGAAGACAAAGCGGACCACACTCACATATTCTTTACATGTAAAAAAATAGAAATGTATTGGTCAGAAGTCATACACATAATAGAACAGATGTCTGGGAAATTGGGCCAATTTAAGAAACACACTTTATGGTTGGGAATAGGTTTTAATGGCCTTCGAAAGGATGAAGAATATTTATTTTGGATTCTGAGAATTACAGCACTCAAACAAATAACAAGAATCTGGAAAAAGTTGGAAGCCCCCAAAGTAAATAAATGGCTAGAGACTGTAGAGAATATTTATAGGATGGAGAGGGTAACTTATAGAATTAATACGAAAGAAAAGTTGTTGGAAAAAAGATGTAACTAGATATATCCTCTGCATACAGTAGAGATGAAGCCTAAAAAAAAAAAAAAAGGAAAAAACTACTTACCGTTTATGTGCGCATTTATATTTCTGTTGTATTTGTTGTAATTGCGTGCGCAAATTTGCTGGGTAATGTTATTTTTTATTTATTTATTTATTTTTTGCTTACTTTTGGGGTATTTGTGTATATGTGTTTTAAGTTATGAAAGGATGATTTCCAAACTTGTTTTTCTGCTTTCGAAGATGAAACTTGACTCCAAATCAAAGTTTGAGTCACAAACAGTATCACGACATGTTATCAGACACCAAAACCTCTGCTGGTCAAACTGAAGACTTGTTGGTGGTAATAAAGTTGTTTGAATGAAGTGGACGTCTGCTAACGAGGTCCACGTCCCTCAGGTTGTCTCTGGTGTTGAGGGAAACCTGTGCTGCTCTCGCTGTGGTCACTTGTCTTGGATTTTGAAGGTTGCTGTCTTCTTCCTCATGTCTTAATACGTCAACAAACAGTTCAAGTGTTATCAGACATCAGGAATTAGTTTGTGCTCACTTGATTCTTGGTTCAGCTCGATGTTGTTGAGTAAAATGAACCATGAAAACACAACATGAAGTGAAACAATCAAGACGATATCTGATATTTTAATGGTTATCCGTCTCCTTGATTTCTAATAATCTGTATCAGCCCTGAAAAAACCGTATCGGTGGACCTCTAGTCCTGATCTGAGAGACACAACAAACACTCACAGCAACATTCAGCGTTGACTGGAACAAGATCCAGAATTGAAATCAACACACAGCTGAAGGTTCAAGTCAACAGCGTTTCCACAGTTTAATGATCACAGCTTCCATCTTTAAAGGACTGGAAGTGGAAGAAGTTCACAAAGTAAATGAGGAATCTTTTCAATCATTTTCAACAAAGTTCATTGATCAGTTTATTCCAATAACCTGAAAGACTGATGTGACTGAGATCCTGCACAGACTCAACTGATCTGTTCAGCAGTGTTTCTCTAACAGGAGGAGACTCTCCCTCCTACAGAGGACACAGAGACACTGAGGAACCGGACCAGGACCTGAACCCGAACCCAAAGCCAGGATAAAGAGGTTCAGTGAATGTGGTGTTGAAGGTGTGGAGGTGGATCAGTGAGTCAGAGGAGACTCTGTAGAAGGACAGAGTGCCAGCAGGACAGTCCACATACACTCCTACTCTGTGAGAGACAGAGGGGGAGGAGGAGGAGGAGGAGGAGGAGGAGATGGTGGACATTGTTCTGTGATTGTGACAGACAGAGTAACGACCATCAGAGCAGTAAAGTCTCCAGGACTGATCATTCCCTCCAAACAAACACTCTCTACTGTTTCCTTTCCTTCTGATTCTTCTGTAACTCACTGATACATAAACCTCTCCTCTCCACTCAACCTCCCAGTAACAGCAACCAGTCAGACCAGTTCCACACAGCAGCTGAGGCCAGCAGTCAAACCTGTCTGGATGATCAGGATATGACTGATCCTCCTCCACATACGTCATCGTCCTGTTGTTGTCAGACAGTTTGATGTTTCTGTTCACTGTGTTTGTGTCCAGTTTGAGTTCACAGGAATCTGATGGAGAGAAGAAGAAAACAGCTGCAGTTATTGATCCATCATCTGTTGATTGATGGACAGTTTGATGATGACATCAGAGATGTGAATGAGTGATGTCACAGTTTGAAGATGGCTGAATGTGCTCTGCTTTGTTTTCATCAGTCAAATTAAAGACACACTTACACTTCCTCAGACCTGGTCTCAACCATCGGACTCCAGCAGGCTCCACCCTGAAAGGAGGAGGGGGGTCAGAGCAGCACCTCCTCTTTCAGCATGCAAACATGGACGTTACATCACTCTCATACACACAAACACAACATGTTGATCCGGCCTGCTTCTCCCTGCTGCCCCTAAACCTCTTCAGCTCTGCTCAGACACTGACAGCGACACTGATTCTCTCTCATCATTAAATCTGCCTTCATCAGCTCATTTCCTCATTTCAATCTGTTGCTGAATTCTATTCTAAGCTGCTTCACTCATTGATCGCTCTCTTGCTCTCCCACCTGTGATGATCAAAAATCAGTCTGACTTTGTCTTCAGTGAACAAACCAACGGAGCTTTAATCATTGATTATTGGACACGGTTCTCCTCGTCATGTCCCATATGTGACCATGCTTCATGTGTTCATTAGAAGTGTGAATACTGTCAATAAATTCAATATCTGAGACAAGTCATCATGACTCTGTTGTGTGGAAATCTTTTCATGTCAAACTTCCTGAAGTTCACCAGAACAAGAAGAGCCACTTGATGTCTGTACATGGAAATATTTACAAGCCATGTTTGCTGTGAAGACCATGTTCAGTCCAATTGTTCTCCACTGATGAAGGAACAGTCCAACATTTTGAGGAAAACACTTGAATGAAGCATCTCAAAAGTCCTGCTCTGTCCTGTGGTTGTCAGGTTCCAGCAGTTTGAACTAAATACAACTGCTTTGGAATTATTGGAAGCTTGTTTTTATGTCTTTTGAGGACAAAAAGGACATTTGTCAAACTGACAGACAGTTCTTTTTCCATGCAGAGATCTGTCCAAACTGTGTCAATTATGACCAACAGGTCATTATCATGTTTGTTCCTGGAGATGTTCTCCTTGAGACCTCCAACACAAATATGTCCTTTTCATGTTCTACCAGTGTTTATGTTGTGATCAAAGGACAAAGGTTTCCTACATGTGTGATTGTTCATGTCTCACTCACATCCACCATCAACCAAAAAGACAGACAACATGTTTCCAGCTCTTCCTCCTCTTTCACACTGACTGACTGTGGCTGCAGCAGCCTCTTCATACCTGAGAGTGTCCAGTCTGCAGTGAGGATCCTCCAGTCCAGCAGACAGCAGCTTCACTCCTGAGTCTCCTGGATGATTGTAGCTCAGGTCCAGCTCTCTCAGATGGGAGGGGTTGGATCTCAGAGCTGAGGCCAGAGAAGCACAGCCTTCCTCTGTGATCAGACAGCCTGACAGCCTGAAAACACACAGAACAACACACATGGAAGATCATCTGAGGGTCCTGCTGTGTCTGTCAAATCATTGCTCTCAAAATGCAGAGATCTGCATCATGTGGGAGGATTTACAACACATAATAATTCTCAACAGTTTCTGTGTTTGAGGTCAACAACTTCACACTCGACACTTCACTTCCTGAGGTCCTCAGCGACACCTTTGTGGTAATTAATCATGACTGAATCAGGAATAAAGCGACATCCTCTAATCAAAATCACATGACAACAACACAGAAATGAGGATTTCCATCTCAGCCAGACTTCATTAATGAAATGAACATTGAGAGAAAAAAACGTGTCAAACGTGTGGACTTCTGAGGTTAAAGAAAGACGTCAACGCTTTTACAACAAACAGTAACTTGATCTGACCTGAGAGTTTCCAGTGCACCATGTGGACTCTCCAGTCCAGCAGACAGCAGCTTCACTCCTGAATCCTGCAGGTTGTTGTTACTCAGGTCCAGCTCTCTCAGATTGGAGGACTGGGATCTGAGGACTGAAGACAGAACTTCACAGCTTCTCTCTGAGAGGTTACAGCCACTCAGTCTGAAGAGACACAGGAAGGAAGCAAACAGTAAGTTAGATATCAGAGTATTTATTGATGAAGAAACTTCACTATCTCTGTACTTACAGAGCTTTGTTGGAGGCTTTAACCACTGGCAGCAGCCTCAGAAGAGCCTCCTCTGAAGCAGCGAATTTCTTCAGGTCAAACGTGTCCAGATCCTTTTCTGATGACAGTAAAATGAAGCCCAGAGCTGACCACTGAGCAGGAGACAGTTCATCTGTGGAGAGACTTCCTGAACTCAAGGACTGTTGGATCTGATCCACTAGAGAACGATCCTTCAGTTCATTCAGACAGTGGAACAGATTGATGCTTTTCTCTGCAGAGGGAGTCTCTTCAATCTTCTTCTTGATGTACTCGACTATTACCTGACTGGTTTTTGAGCCACTTCCTGTCTGTGTCAGCAGGCCTCGTAGGAGAGTCTGATTGGTCTGCAGGGAAAGACCCAGGAGGAATCGGAGGAACAAGTCCAGGTGTCCATTTGGACTCTGTAAGGCCTTGTCCACAGCACTCTGGTGGAGATGTGTTAGTTCATGTTCTCTGTCTCTTAAGACATTCGACCACCAGGAGGTTGTTTGGTCTTCTGACAGCAGATTGACTTCAGACTTGATGAAGGTCAGATGAACATGAAGAGCAGCCAGAAACTCCTGAACACTCAGATGGACGAAGCAGAACACCTTGTCCTGGTACAGTCCTCTCTCCTCTTTGAAGATCTGTGTGAACACTCCTGAGTACACTGAGGCTGCTCTGATATTGATGCCACACTCTGTCAGGTCTGATTCGTAGAAGATCAGGTTTCCTTTCTGCAGCTGCTCAAAAGCCAGTTTTCCCAGAGACTCAATCATCTTCCTGCTCTCTGGAGTCCACTGAGGATCTGACTCAGCTCCTCCATCATACTTGATGTTCTTCACTTTGGACTGAACCACCAGGAAGTGGATGTACATCTGAGTCAGGGTCTTGGGCAGCTCTCCTTCCTCTCTGGTCTTCATCACATCCTCCAGAACTGTAGCAGTGATCCAGCAGAAGACCGGGATGTGGCACATGATGTGGAGGCTTCGTGATGTCTTGATGTGGGAGATGATTCTATTTGCCTGCTCCTTGTCTCTGAACCTCTTCCTGAAGTACTTCTCCTTCTGTTCATCAGTGAACCCTCTGACCTCTGTCACCATGTCAACACACTCAGGAGGGATCTGATTGGCTGCTGCAGGTCGTGTGGTTATCCAGAGGCGAGCAGAGGGAAACAGTTTCCTCCTGATGAGGTTTGTCAGCAGCACATCCACTGAGGTGGACTTTGTAACATCAGTCAGGATCTCATTGTTGTGGAAGTCCAGAGGAAGTCGACACTCATCCAGACCGTCAAGGATGAACAAAACCCTGAACTCTTCAAACCTGCAGATTCCTGCTTCTTTGGTTTCAGGAAAGAAGTGATGAACAAGTTCCACCAAACTGAACTTTTTCTCTCTCAGCACATTCAGCTCTCTGAAAGTGAATGGAAACATGAACTGTATGTCCTGGTGGGCTTTGTCTTCAGCCCAGTCCAGAGTGAACTTCTGTGTTAAGACCGTCTTCCCAATGCCAGCCACTCCCTTTGTCATCACTGTTCTGATTGGTTCATCTTGTCCAGGTGGTTTAAAGATGTCTTCTTGTCTGATTGTGGTTTCTGGTCCGTGTGGTTTCCTGCATGCTGTTTCAATCTGTCTGACCTCATGTTCATCATTGACCTGTCCAGTCCCTCCCTCTGTGATGAAGAGCTCTGTGTAGATCCGATTCAGGAGGGTCCACTTTCCTGCTTTAGCGATCCCCTCAAATACACACTGGAACTTCTCCTTCAGGTTAGATTTAAGTTTACGCCGACAAACTGAGGCAAGATGTTCTGAATGAAGACACAACAAATAAATCAATAAGTGATTGATAAAGTTTAGATGAGAATTTAATGTCCTTGTCTGAACATATTTTGTTCCATCTGTTGAGACATCAGTGAATGTTCCACTGATCCAGCAGTTAAACCTTTAGAGAAATCCTCTTACTGCTCTGCAGACGCTCAGCCAGCTCCTCCTCCTTCATTCTCCTCAGGAAGTGCAGTGTGATCTTCAGAAATGCCTCTCTGCTCTGCCTCCTCTGCTCTGCATCGTCATCCTCATCCTCCCCCTGACTCTCGAAGCATTCTGGGTCATCTGAAATCAGAACCGTCTTGATCTTCTTCAGCTCGTTCCTCACAAACGAGACAATGGTCTCCTCCAGCAGCTGGAACAGAAGATGATATGAATGACACAAACTGAAATCATGGAAGCAAACATCAGATCCATGTTGGACAGACTGATGGTCCACTGGTCTAAAAAGTGCAGCGTGGGGATTATTGTGAACAGAATAGATTTGAAAGCAGCTGTTGTACATGTACAGACCATAAATATGGAGTCCAGGTGAGTTTGATGCTGCTGGGCAGACTGACCACTGGGAACCTCTGAGCTCTCCTGATGGACTCTGTGGAGGAATCATGAAGAATTAGCTCACATCAGGTCTGTCCACACAGAGACAAACACCAGCTGAAGGTCCTTTGAGCTGAAGTGTTGATTCCAACATTGAATCAGATGGTTTCCATTGACATTAAAGTGTTGCTCGTACTGCTGATCCCACCGTGAATCAACAGTCCAGTCTGCATTTCTGTGCAGCTTTCACTTTACTGTGTTGGTTCACCAGCTTGTCTGGTTGAGTCCCTCCAGTTCTCACTGACCCCTATAATCCTGTGGACAGCATCACACAGCTCACACAAGCTAACTGGATGCTACCTGTCCAGCACAAATTGGCAGTGAATCACAATAAAGTGAGTGAAACATGAGAAAAGCAAAGAGAGAACCAGAGAATACTGGATCAAAGCAAAGCTGAGGGTGATTTCACATCCAGCTGTGTTTCAAATGAAAGCTGGAACGTTCTTCTCTGGACTACATGAAGGAAACAGGTGCAGCTGTTGCTCATAGAAGTTGTTCTGGCTCTTTCTTTTATTCTTGGACAACATGTATTTGTTCTTGTCCACGTGTTTGACACACAACACACATTTGAGCATTGTCTCCTCTCTGAGCTCCTGCAGCCTTTAGTTACCCATAACACCCTTCTCTGCATCAGACGTCTTCACAGAGGCACAACTCCAGCCTGATGTGAGGCGCCATGATGCCGCCGTCAGTGTCAGCAGCATCAATCACAAACAGACTGTGTGTTTCCTCAGACTCTCTGTGTTGCTTCATTCTGTGTTTCACAGCAGCTGATCTCAGTCCAGCTGTTATCACTGACATGTTTGTGTTTGTGTTGTCACATGACTGAAAACCACAACATGTTGATTTGATGGAGGAACTCAGTGGAATCAGGGTTAGCCTTCGTTAGCATCTGTTAGCCTCAATCAAGTGTAGTATCTGCTCATCTTTTTGGGCATCCCTTCCCCCAGAGCTTGGAGATTTTTGTTGCTCGTAAATACCTTTAACCTAAAGATGGAGAGGCCATGAATATATTAGGCCCTCACCTGTTGTGCAGTATATGTTCTGTTACGACCATATTAGGTCTTTCTAACTTTCTGTATTTAGTTGTGTCAACACAACTCCCCTATATAATGCATGTTCGAGATGCTGTATATGTGTGTTGCTTCTATTGGCTGAAACCACCCAGACATCGCATGCTGTCTGAGATGCTGTACTTGTTTTAATAAACTTGTTTATATATGAACAAGACAGTATCGGCGGAGAACTTCTTCATCATCTTCACTTCATTGCTGCATCATCGATATACAACACAAGTCACTGTTTTATACTCATGCAGTCATCAGTCAGAAGGTGTGTGTGGAGGAAATGTTCAACTGGAGTCAAGAGATGAAGACTGGTTATACTGGGCAGCTTCCATATGTGAGGATACAAACGAATGAGAAGAAGAACGATGCTGAAAATAAACAAACAGGTTGAAAAAACTTCTCTGATAAATAACAGTTCAAACAAGAATCTGTGATATTTTAATGTTATTAACAGTTTACCTCTTTGCAGCAGACGGTCCTATAAAATCTCCTATAAAATTAATGAGGCGACCCATCGACCATTCACTCTTCAAGGACACACAGCTGGGTCCAGGTCCAGATTCAGGTCCAGAGTCAGATCCACGTCCAGGTCCAGGTCCAGGTCCATCCGAGGCTGGTCTCCCATAGATCCTGTCAGACACAGAGGAAGACTACCAGGGATGGAAATTGACTTTTTCTTCTTCAGACTCAGAAGCTGCTGGAGAAACTAGCAGCTATCAACAAGAAAAGGATCAACACACCAAAGTTCAAACATGAAGCTGAATGATTTCAGTCTGTGGATCATCGCTTCATTTGTCCATCAAATCTTGGACCAAAGCAGGACTCAAATTATTTCTACAGTACTTGAGTATGTGTACCTATGTTCCATCAATCAGTGGAATCAGGGTTAGCCTTTGTTAGCATCTGTTCGCCTCAATCAAGTCACTGTTTTATACTCATGCAGTCATCAGTCAGAAGGTGTGTGTGGAGGAAATGTTCAACTGGAGTCAAAAGTTGAAGACTGGTTAAACTGGGCAGCTTCCACATGTGAGGATACAAACGAATGAGAAGAAGAACGATGCAGAAAATAAACAAACAGGTTGAAAAAACTTCTCTGATAAATAACAGTTCAAACAAGAATCTGTGATATTTTAATGTTATTAACAGTTTACCTCTTTGCAGCAGACGGTCGATCTTTAGAGGGATTAAGGCGACCAAATGACCGTTTCCTCTTCAAGGACACACAGCTGGGTCCAGGTCCGGGTCCAGGTCCAGGTCCAGGTCCATCAGAGGCTGGTCTCCCATAGATCCTGTCAGACACAGAGGAAGACCACCAGGGATGGAAATGGACTTTTTCTTCTTCAGACTCAGAAGCTGCTGGAGAAACTAGCAGCTATCAACAAGAAAAGGATCAACACACCAAAGTTCAATCAAACATGAAGCTGAATGATTTCAGTCTGTGGATCATCGCTTCATTTGCCCATCAAATCTTGGACCAAAGCAGGACTCAATGGACTGATTTCTGAGCAGATTTTACTGTGATTGACAGACAACAAACTAAACTGTGGAGTCCATTAGCACCGACTCTGTTGGTCTGTTTTCTAACGTTTGCATCACGAGACTCAGCACAAATATCCTGACTGTTATTTAGAGACGATGGTCGCTGAAGCATTTTAGTCCAACATTCAGAGGGAGTTTGATGGTAAAGAGACTTTGGAAGGTCCCCACTGGATTTGTGCTGAAGCCTCATATTATCCTCAGCTTTCAGTGTCCACATGTGGACATGTCAGTGCTGTTTAGGGACAGACTGGACAAATGTCCTTTAACACTAATCTAGCTCTAACCTTCATCATCATTCTAGGACAACATGAACATTAGAAGGACAACTGGTCAGACTGGATTTAATGAGGACAAACATCAGCAGTGGACAACATGAGGAGGACATGTGGACATTTCAGGTCAAATTGTCCAACACAAGTTTCATACTGAGAACAACTTACTGTCTGTCAGAGACATGTTGCTGTTTAAAGTCAATGAGGCGACCCTTTGACTTGTCACTCTTGAAGGACACACAGCTGGGTCCAGGTACAGGTCCAGGTCCAGGTCCAGGTCCAGGTCCAGGTCCAGGTCCAGGTCCAGGTCCAGCAGAGTCTGGTGGGTCCTGCTGCTCTGGCCTTCAACACAACACACACAGAGCTTTGAGTGTGAATAATGATGGTGGAGAGATTCGAGTGCTCTGACATGGAGACGAGTCCTAGACAGTCAGAGATCCTGGTCTCACCTCTGAGCTTCGGTCTGGCCGTCATCGTCCCCACACAGACTGGTTTTAGAGGGACGGACTCCCTCCTCTCTGTCCTCACACCGATTCATGCTGCTGAACTCACGTCAGCTCACACACACTTTGATCTGGAGAGGAAACACAAATCATTCATGTGCACATCAGCTGAAATCATCCTTTCATGGTTTCTCCTGTCCAAATATCAGCTGCTCCTCCTCTGATTGGCTGTTATCTTGTCTTTCATATCAGTGTCAGCTGAATGCAGTCAGGCAGCAGTGTGAGGCCGAGCTGCTGTACTTCTATCAGTCCACTAGATGGCACCATGAAGCTGCAGTGAAGTGAACACACACTTGATGCCTGGACGACCGTTGACATCCACTGACACACACTAACTGAATCTGACAGGAAGCTTCAGTTTGTGGAATATTCAGTAAATTCAACATGACTGAAAGTTTCTTTTCGCCTGAATGATCCTCGATCATCGATAAGTGAAGGAGAAAGTCAAATATTTACACAGGAGAAATTTAAAATAGCAGAAATATTCAAGTAAAATACAAGTACTTCCAGACTGTACTTAATAACAGTACTTGAGTTTGGAGAAACGATGGACGGAGCTGCAGATCGATGCCGTTTGTGCTGAAGCTAAGCTAACGACACCTTGAGTAAAAAACACCTGAAATGAGTTACTTTACCTTCAGCTGGAGCTTCAGAGGAGAAAACAAACTGCGACACACCGACAACAGTAAGTGAAAGTAAAGTTCAGACAGGAAGCAGCGTAACAGCACCACACGGAAGCAGCAGCAGGAGACAGAGAGAGCGAGAGAGAGAGAGAGAGAGAGCGAGAGAGAGAGAGAGAGACGTGAGACAGACTTTCCTCACTGTTGTCACAGACACAGAAACAGTCTCATGTCCTTCACAAAGAGCTTTAATCTCCTTTATCTCATCTATTTCTCTTTAAAAAGCACATTTTATGACTGAAAACCTTTATTTCAAATGTGCATCAATGACAGGAAACAGGAAGTAGAAAGTCTGAAAGGCCCCAGCTTTTTATTCTGCCTTTTATTGATATTTCTAGTATTTCTGAGGGAGAAGTACTCACATCAACATTGTACTGGAGTACAAGTACAGAAGGAGCATACTTAAAGAACAAAGTAAAAGTACTCGGAATGGATCATCTCACAGTACTTTTATACTGCAGTTTCATCTGTAATTTTACTTCATCGTTTATTCTCTGATCATATTTTGTAGTAATAATGTGAATCTCCAAAGTAACTGAAGCTTTGGAAGAAATGCAGAAGAAAGTAGCAGGAAGTAGAAATACTCAAGCAAAGTACAAGTACCTTAAAATTGTACTTAAGTACAGTACATTACTGAACTTTATTTTACTTCTGACACAAAAACAAGAAAAGTTTCAGTTGTTCTGTTCAACAACAAAACAGAACTGAAAAAAAAACTTTATTGCTGATATCGACTGAAACACACAAATGATGAAACAGCACCATTAGGGGACGAGTCAAAGAAACAGCAACAAAGAGAGAAAAGAGGAGAATGAAATGGCTGCCAAGAGAAAGAGAAAGAGTCAAAGAAAGAAGTCAAATGATGACTGAAAAGAAAGATGAACGAAGGAGCCATTCGCTAATCGATGAGCGCAACAAAACTCCACTTCACAGCGTACACGCAACAAAACTGAGCGGAAAGTACACCAATGAGACGCAAACTCCTGATTCACATGCAGGGTTAGAGTCAGTGTTTCAGCACTGACGCTGGAGGCATCGGGCTTTGAGACGTTCATCAGTCACTTCTGAAGGCCAAACACACATGTGGAGCACCGATTTCCAGATTTAAAGAGGAGGCTTCAAATTCTGAGTGTAACATGCAGAAAATTAACAGGATATTAATTCTGCATCAAACACATTCAGGAAATTCAAATGTGGGATGCTTTTCAACTCCTTCCAGGAATCCATGCAAAAAAAAAGATGAATTGAAAAATTTTAGCTTGAAAACAATCAGTTAATGAGTTACTTCACTGCATTTTTACTGGCAGCAAATCAGGGTTTGTCAGCGTGACACTGGAGCCTCCTGGGTTCAAGCCCTGAAGTGTGAAAGGTTTGGATGATTTGCAGCAGCAACATGAAGACAGTTTCCAAAGATGAGATGTTTCAGACGCCCAGGCAGCACACTCGCTGCATCAGCTGTTTTTATCATCAGGGGTTTTAACAGGAAGGTTTAAAGGTGCAGCAGCATGAAGAGCATGAGACACGAGGAGGTCTGAAATGGGAACCAACTATTCTGGATGGAAAACAAACTCAGTTTATATGACAGGTTAGTCTAAATCTTAGTACTTAGTTTAGTCCGAATCATAAAAAGTGAGAAGTCATATGGACTTAATCTGTATGTGATGACCCACTGAAGACATCATTTCATCATATATTAAGGTAATCAACCATACGTCGAACAGGACATTCATTTTTCAGTTTAGCCATATTTTTTCTGGATAAATCCAACAAATTTACCTTGAAAGTTCCCTGTAAACAGAGAGGTGGACTTTATGGGTGCACTGACCGCCTATTTTTCAAACTATGCTCATTAAAAGAAGAAGCAAAGAAAACACTAACACAGCTGACCAAGTCTACAAAATCCAAGCTTTAAATCAAGCATGTCTGCAGGAGACGGTTCATTCCTGAATCCAAGCAGTCGTTTAGTGTTGGTGTTTTTACGTGAGGTGGACCGTCAGTACTGCAGGACAGTCCAGACGCCTCCTCTCCCACAGTGATGGTCCATCTGTCCTCTGAAGACAGACGTCAGGAGGTTCAGTCGGGCCCTGAAGTCCAGTCCTGCATTGCATAAAAAGAACAACACTAAAAGTCACTGCAGCTCGTTCAGACTCAAAACTCCTTCACAGACTGAATGACCTCAACTGGAAATGTTTATTTTACAGTGGCAGCAATTTCATGACACAGTCGAGACGTCTTTATGTGTCTTCAGATGCTCATTTTGTCGATTTTCACAAGAAACTCAACAGACACCCACATGGATTTCTGTTGTCAAAAGACAGAAAACGCTCAGATTGCGACAGATAACGACAGCGACATGTTTTTACACCACCAACAGCTGGACGCAGTAAAAACACATCAACATTACTCCAGTATCCAGAGAGAAATCTCGTCCATCGTCCTTGTGGGTGTCCTGGACTCTCAGATCACTGCATCATACAGATGGTCCCAACATTGAGACAGCACCTGAAGAGGACTAAACCATCCAGGACCACAGGAAGGTGATGGACTCCAGAAGCAACTGACAAGCTCCAGGATGCATGGAGTGTCATGACTGGGAGTCTCAGAGAATCCCTGAGCACAACAACAACAACATATATCAGCATATACAAAACAGCAGGTCTGTGCTTCAACACCTTCTACACCAGGTGTGAGAGGTCCCCGACCACAAACTCTGATGGCCCACTGTCCCCCCACTGAGGGTTCTGCATGATGTCAGAGCAGCAGGCCAGGAGGACAGTGGCAGTGGTTTGACTCTAAAGTTCTGGCCATCTCTGACACACTGGACCTTTATTGATACTTGAATCATTTACATTAACGCTGCAGCAAGTCTGTCTTTATTTCTGATGGTTCACACTGGATTCATTTCAGGAACTGAAGAGAAAATCAATCAGCGTCTTCAAAAACTCTGGATGTGCACAGTTTTCTTCAAACCAATGAAAACATGGTGTGAAGCTGTGAGAATATTTGAAGCTGTTCCAGTAAAAGACCAGCAGAGACGGACTCCTGTTTCAATAAAGCTTCATGAACAGAAAGAAGACAAACATCAACATCCAGCAGCAACTCTTCAAAGTCAACCATCACAATGAAAATCCACACAAACCATCAGCAGCACAGACTGCTGCAGCCACCAGAGGGCAGCATCACACTGAGCTTCACAGGCTCACCTGGGGCCTCATTTATAAAACATTGCGTAGAATCCATACTAAAAGTGTGCGTACGCCCAAAAGCTGAAAATGGCGTACGCCAAAAAATATTCGGATTTATAAAACGTGCGTACTCACACCTGCACGCAATTTTCCCTTTATAAATCACACTCCACCTGGAAGATTGCGCAGGTGGATTCACCTCACATCCCGCCTCCGACACACCCACATTTTACCATGAATGGTCAATGCAAAGTACCTCATGAATGTCTTTGCATATAAATATGCCTGCTGATCAATGGCATTTTACGTTCGATCATGGCAGAGAAAAGAAAAAGAAATTTTACGGAGACTGAAATCGAGGTGCTTGTGGGTGAGGTGGAGGCCAGAAAGGATATTTTGTTTGGTGGTCACAGTAGTGGCATCACGAATACAATTTAAAAAAAAAAAAAAATGAGTGGCGGCACATCGTCACCGCAGTGAATAGTTCCAGTGCCACAGAGCGATGTGTGGCAGAAATTACAGATCCCTACACTACTGTGCATCAGGATGAATGAGTCATGTGTTGACCCAGGCCACCGTGCCACTACATTCGTCAAGATCATGTCCGAGGTACAAATAATTTGTACATTGAGTGAATGCACATTTTTTCGATTCACATAAGCAAATTCATTTTCACTCTGAGCCCTTATAGCAATGTGAGTGCAGTTAATTGCGTCGATTATATTTGGGAAACCGGACATTGCTGCAAATATCCCAGACCTAAGGACACAATTTAACTGAATTATATCATACCCAAAAGGGGCTTTCGACAGACAATGTAACATTATATAATATTAATCATATCAAACACTTACCTGTCTGCTAATTCCCACTGAAAGGAGCCAGTCGCCAGAAACCCCAGAGTGGTCAGCACCTGGATATGCGCCGGGATGGCGCGGTTCCGGCGGGTGGGTCTATCTGACACTGGGCCCAGTTCAGCACATAGATCCAAGAGCACCGCTCTAGGGAATCTAAATCGGCTTAGCCAGTCATCATCATGGGCTAGGAAATCTCCGTGGTCCCTAAAACTTCTCTCCATCCTGATCCTACCATTTGCGTGATCCTCCAGCAGTGCCAGCGCATCCATTGTGCAGCATTACGCACGAGTGTCACCGCACTATTTATATGCTTACTTAGCAAATTGAATGATTGTTACACACCTTATCAGAATTACTACTAATCCATCAGTGCCATCCACCGCACTGTATCATTTGAAGATAGAAGTATGATATATGAACATTGTGCATACAGTAGTAGGCCTAACGGCTCACTAAAGGAACACATCTATAACACTGCAGACTTGGGTGTTTATGATTACGCGGGTCTATAAGTCTGATATGTGATGACATTAAATGTATGAGATCAATCTGGCTTCAATTCACCACCTCACCATCTGCACCGCCAGTTTCCCCGTCTCCAAAATGTTCGTACGCAAGCATCAAAGTTGGCGTACCGCTGCGCACATTCTCACGCTAAGTTTATTTTTATAAATCACAACCTTTGCGTAGGAAGTTGCGTACGCAACTTTCAAGCCCCGTTTTGTGCGTAAGCAAGTTTTATAAATGAGGCCCCTGGTCAGTGACCAGAGGTGTGTCCCAATTCAGGGGCTGCATCCTTCGGAGGACCCAGCCTACGCGGTCTCCGGAGGCTGGGTCCTTCGGAGGATCCTCCGTCGGCCGCATCAACTATCGTTGAATGGGACGGTCTAGCCTTCGGAGCATTTCGTGATTGCGTCACGACGTCATAACTTCTTCCCTCCTAACCCGGGAAAAACACACGTACGGGGTGCAGAGATGCGCCCGTACAGCTCCCATCGCTTGTAAGAGGCGCGAAATGTAGTTTCTTATACAACTTACAAATTCACCTGATGTGAATATCTTCACAGCTTCGCGTCGGACGGTTCACGCCTCCGCGTCGTCCATTCATTTCTGATAATGGACACCTCGAAGGGCGTTATCCCGCTTATACCATGGTCACTTACGAAAGAAATAATATTAAGTCAATTATTAATACGTTAATGTTGGTTTTTTTTTACCGTTAAAATCGACTGAGTGGACTATTTAATATCGCTCGTTGTGACGCGTTGCCAAGGTAACCGGCTCTGGCCACAGAACCTGCAGCTCGGTCGGCGCAACTGTTATATTAGACCTAATCAGTGGAGGGAAGTGACATGATTGCTTAACGTTATGTTACGTGATACAAAGTATCATTTCAGAGGGCAAGTGCACCTCTTACCGCTTGTGTGTGTCCAGAGGATGATGCCAAATTTTGTTTCAAAGACTCAAAGTCCACAGATAGTTTCCTAAATCATTTTTATTGCAAGAAATATTATCCACCATTCACTCTGATCATTAAATGTGGTTAAAGGAAACTATAAAATCACTCATGTTGTCTCCTGTCTTGCCGTTGTGTTAAATAAACTGTGAAATAACGTATGTTCTGAGTTTCTGTTGCCACGGTTACCAACTAGCGTTTGAGCCAGCGCAATAATTGAGAACAATCAGGCTATTTGACCGGAACTTTTTTATAGTTGTCCTACAACACTTTTTAACGGAGACCCTGCAGCCAATCACAATCGAGTATTCACCCAAAATAAGATATTAGTTGACATGCGAGCTTGTAACATTTGTAAGTGAAGAGTTTTAATAAGGCTCACTGTTAACTGAGCTCCTCATATCAACAGGTCGCCATTATTAAAAAAAAAACAATCGGTGCGCAAAGCATCTTGGGATATGGGAGGCCGTGAAGGATAGTAGCGACGCATCCTCCAAATACAGGGAAAAGGAGGACGCATTTGTCGGCTGCATTTGGAGGATCCTTCGAATTTGGACGAATTGGGACAGCCTTCGCGCAGCGTTATGAAGTAATCGGCCTTCAAATCCATCCTCCAAAGGATGCAGCCCCTGAATTGGGACACAGCTCAGGTCACCACGCAGGAGTTCTGGGTCCCGAAGTTCAAATCAAAGACCGTCAGAGGAACGTGGCTCCTCACAGGCCGGCTGATCGTTCCTCTTTCTACACAAGCAAGAAAAGCTAAAGAGAAGCTTCCTGCCACAGAAACATGGAGGAGACAAAGAGAAGGAACTGAGCTGAAACTGCAAAGATCAGGCCCTTTAAGGTCATCTCATGTGTTTTCATCCCATGATCTTTAACCTACATGAATGTCTTTCATAGCCTAGAGTCGTAAGGATAACATGACTGGTGAGAGCCACTTCTCCACTTCTCATAACAAAAAGGCAGGTGGCACTCTGGTTGTTGACAGTCTTGTCTCCTCTTCTCTGTTTGTGATGTCCATTGTATTTAGATACTTGCTTCACACAACACACCCTCATGCAGGTTGTTTATCACCTGTCCAGAACAAGATATGGTATGCCCAGGCCTTGGGAACTGACCACTTATATTCTGTAACGTATATCTGATTATTGTACAGGGTTTGGTCAAACCCAACATGATAAATGTGAACTTTTGTCTGACAACTATGCTCATTCTGGCGGAGATCCTGCGGGAGCTCTGTCAGTCTGAGACCAGCGCTGTATTACTTTATATGTGACCTCAATAAATACTTTGACTGTGAACTGAAGATTGCTTCAGACCGTTCTTGGGCTTTCAACAAGAACCGGGCGAACACACTGAGGATCTGAAAGAGTCGCAGGGATGCACTTGTCGCTGCACTCCTCCTCCAAGTGAGTGGTTTGGAGACTGTTGCAGGCCTGTATGGAGAAACGCTCGAGATCCCGTGAAACATTGGAGCCATAAAAGCAGAAGACAGTGAGAAAATAATCATTTGGGTCCCGTAAGCGTACTGACTATTACACCAGACCACTTATCCACTTTGACAGCCATTGCTCTTTATTGTTCACTCATTTGTGGTTGTGTTGTTGTTTACCGTCATGTTTTAAATAAATATTTTTTCTACACTACACTCCTTGAAGACTGACATAGAAAGGGATACAAGAAAGTGAAAAACACAAAGGCACTGTCTTTTCTTAAACTCATTTATTTGAGAAACAAAAGGTTTAAACATTGAAAAAGCTACTGCAGGAAAAGGGCAGACATAAAATACTGCATGTGAAACATTCCTTAATGATATATGGATAACTGTAATCACCAGACATGAGGATGAACAAATCATTTAAACAGCTACAAGAACAAACAAACAAATAAATAAATGAAGGAGTGAAAAATAAGTAAATGCTTAAGACATAGAGAAAGGGGGCAATGCATTTCATTCTACCAGAGGCACGTCCAAACTATTCCCAAAAAGGGCCGTGCGGCTGCAGGTTTTTTCCTCCGACCGATCAAGAGCACGCAGTCAATCAACCAATCAGCTGTCTGAAGACTGGGATCAGCTGATGAAATGAGTCAAGTCTGTTGTGCTGCTGCTCAGCTACAGAGAAAACCTTCGGCCACTTGGCCCTTTGTGGAATAGAACAAAAAAAAAAAAAAAGACTTTACTTCTGCTAACAATAGTCGTTGGGTTCCATTGATTGCATTTCCATTTGATTTGAGGTCAAAATCACTGCTTTTTAATGGTTTGGAAGTGTAGGACTAATGGTCGTTGTTACTTCCAAAGGTGGGTGCAATGGCTTGTTTTGTCCACTAGATGGAGACAAGTGACTACGGACACAACAGTTTATCTGTGTTGAAGTCTTGGACCCACTGCTAAAGAACAATGAGATACTCCTTTAACACCTTGAGCTTTGACCTTTGTCTCTCTCTCTCTCTCTCTCTCTCTCTCTCTCGCTCTCTCTCTCTCTCTCTCTCTCTCTCTCTCTCTCTCTCTCTCTCGCTGTCCGTGTTTGTGTCCACGGCCGGTCAACTTGAGCGTTGATCGGGTGTTGTACAGCCAAGGTAATTTTACTATTGTTGTAGTGTTTCAGTGAGCAACGCACAGACAGCAAGATTGTCTAACCTGTGTTTGTGTCTTTGCAGCAGTGACTGCCACTGCTGCTTTGTGCTTGTTGAAACTCACCTGAGTTTTTAATTTCTTTAATTGGGTTTAAGTGCGAGGTTTTATTCAATGATTTTAGTGTATTTATGCATATATCTTTTATTTTTTATTTTTTTGTATATTCTTAATTCATTTTACATTTTACCAAAGATTGTAGCTTGTTTTAGGGTTGTGAGGTTTGTTTTTGTGTAACTACATTTTAAAACTGGCTGATTCATACAGAGGTGGCCTTGTGCTTTACCGTGTAAAAGGTGGCTGTGTGATTTGACTTATTTATTCCCTTGTGTGTTCTTTTATATTTTAGTGTGCTTTGTTTGCAGTGTTTTATTTTAATACCAACCTAAAAGTGTGTCACCTTTGTATGTTTCCTTTTTTTTAGTCATGCCCTCCACCTTCCTATTTTTTTTCTAGGCTCTTCTTAGTATGTTTTTAATTATTTAAAAATCACTGAAGCCGAGACACTGAACAATCTTCCTTCAGTTTTATGTTCTTTTATGTCATATTGTTTGTGATGTTTTGCATCACTGAAGGAGATTAAAAACAAAAGAAAACTCTTTTTATCAACTCAAAACCACGTCTCTGTTAATTCTTTGTGAATCTTACCTGTGTGGTCAAAGTAATAATTAATAACATGATGTATTCCCAGGGTGGCGTTGTCAGGTTGTTGACTCAGTTTAACTCAAGTTTAGCCAAGACCTTATTGAGTTAGAAATATATTTGGAAAAATTGTATACAAGATATAAAATGTTGATGGGATAATGCTGCATGCTACTCTTTTGTCATTCTCTTGCAGACAAACTCCTGGCTGCTCTGGATGTCCTCTGTCCTCGGCTGTCTCATCCACCCACCCTCCCTCGTCTCCCCAGCCTCCTGTCTGACCCTGCAGCTGGATCTGGACCTGGAACCGAACCTAAAGGTAGTCTTATTCCCATTTGACCTTCGACCTTAACCTGCCTCTGATTCGCCACCTCCCCTCATGTTGCCTCATCCTAAAGGCTCTGTCTGTGTCTGCCTGTCTGTCGTTGCCCCCTCCGGTGGCCGCTGAGGGGACCTGCACAGACCACACTTAGGATTCTGATATATGTGAAAACTCTGTCACAAATTTGAAGCACAGAACACTATAAAACTGACAGTGAGAGGACAGTGGAGGTTTAACATGGATGGCAGTTAGTGTAATAGTCAACTGTATCTGTAAGTTTTTTTTTTCTAGCTAGCGAGACCAATTCAACGTTTTCAGTGATGTTGTTCTTCAAACTGTCCATCAGTTAATAGATGAATCTGGTTTTTTGCTGGTTTTATCATTCAAACCACTTTAGGTCAGCCATGCCACTGCAGACCTTCTCCTTCTCTTTCCCTGAAACTACATTCATCAAAGCTGGTAAGTTTATCTACAAGTTCTACAAGGCAGACATTGACCTTAACATCGCACAGGCTCATATTCACACGTAGTATCTACTCTTCCTTCCTTCCACACAGTGACAGATAAAATAACATCCCAAAACCAAGCTTGAGATAGGATTAAGTACATCTTGCAGAATGGTAAGTGTCCTGACTTTTAGATTGATTTGGCCTCTTATGTTTGTGCTGTATACTGTGTGTATACAAGCTTGCAGGGAGGATACTGCATCCATTCATTTGTCTGTTCATTTGTTGTGTACGGATTTGTCCTGCATTTATTTCGGTGTGCAGACGTGGGGTGTATTATATACAGACCTTTGAATGTGTATGTACTCTTGTGTTGTATAATATGCTTTGATTCTGTGCTTTCTATATTGTAGAGTCACTGTGTGACTTCAGTTTTGAAAGGAACTGATGCTTTGATTTATCCTTATTCAGTAAAGGAACATCATGTTACTCTTTGATGTGTATTTATATGTAGCGCTTTCTGTACCCCTTACCTTAGGCAGCGCCCTAGGTTCATAACTTTTAATTCCCAAATGAGTTAGTCAACCCTCTATCATGAACTCTTTCAACCACATAACAATGTCATTTTTATTTCGCTAGAGAAGGATCACTTGACAAGTAGGGTTCCAAAGGAATTGACTTAGTTTATTAACAACAACAACAACAAAGAGAAAAGAGAGGGAAAAAAAACAAAAAAAAAAACCATATACTTGCACTGACTTGCAATAACCTTCAAAGCTCTTACTAAACCAGTAATATGGTGTTGTATTTAACCGCTGTTAACACCTTTTTTTTCTGGGCCCAGCCACACACACACACACACACACACACACACACACACACACACACACACACACACACACACACACACACTCGTACAAGCCGGCAACGAAGGAAAAAAAACAAAACATGAACAAACCCCACGTTGCAGGCCTGATCGAAGCTGGGGAGCGGGGCGGCCGAGTATAGTGGAAATCCGCACACTTTGAATGCAGAAACAGAAGCTGAGTACTCACAGTGTCTTAGTTTGTGTCCTAACAAATCTCAGAATTTGCACCTCAGCGCCAACACGAGATGCAGGCAGGCAGGCAATGAACCGTGGAGAACCCTCGGCGGCAGAAATCGTCTTCCTTCGCGTTAGCCTAAAAGCGCAGCTAGCCGTTGCTCTCCGTCTCCACACAGTCACGTCTGCAGTCGGTCTCACTCCTCACCTCCACTTGTGGTGAAAGGACTCCTACACTGACGATTGCTGGCTGACTGGGTTAATCAGCCCACAGAAATCTCTTCAGTAATTGTTTTTAAACGTTTATTTCGTCTCTCTCTCCGGATATCTCCCGCCATCGTACTTCTAGTTCCTCCCGTCCAACCACCCCACCCCCCCAGCCCCACCACCAATCACACAACTTGAAATGTAACATCACTAACAAGCAGCGAATCACAAACATTAAAATGAAACAGCATAGGTTGTAGTCAGCAGATGCCACATGCAAGTAACGTACGCTACAACCAACCAACTTAAAGCTGCAGTATAACACTTATATTCAAATAACCACATTACTAACATTAACACATATTAATATGGAGCAGGACTTACATGAACATATTAGTTTTCAAGAAACAGTTATTTGAACATTAAAGAGTAACTTAAATTAGCCGGGGCTACATATATTTATATTGGATGTGTATTTTATATATAGTCTATGGGAAACTGTCTATCTAATGATTGCAACATCTAAAATCATCATTTATCTACAATGATTGAAATTAATGATGTTAATTAAAATTGAAATGAATGATGCTCATGTTTTGTGTTAATGTTTAAATAATGACGGTGGATCTAGTTGAATGTGATTACAATGTGTAGTGGGCGGTGGAATAACTATTGGTTTCTGTTTGTGATGACTGCTGACTGAGATAAGGGATGAGATTAAATAGATCCTGGAATTTAGCCTGGTCTGGAGCAGGCTAGCTCCACAGAATAAATCTCCATGGTAACTTATCCCATAACATATCCCACTTTCCACTATCCTGCTTTTGTGCAACCGGATCACGGATAAATTGAGGCAGGATAACCAACATATCCCGGCTTAATCCCTTATCCTAGTTTTGTGCAACGGGCCCCTGCTGGCAGAAGCTGAGATTTGTTGTTGTCGTCCAGATTATGGGATGGAAAAGCACGAGCAGCTGAAATTTTCCTCAGATGTGATGAAGTTCTTTTAAAAATGTCAGATTGACAAACTGATCAGCGGCTCATGTTGAACTCTTCGATTGTACGACCAGATGTGAAACGCAGGAACAGCAGGAACAAAGCAGCAACACTCATCAAGTGAAACTTAAAGCCATGAGTGTGTTTGTCGTGGTGCATGCTCATATGTACTTCAGCATGTTTTTGTTTCCAGACTACAGTAAAAATCAGTGATTTTAGTCTCTTCAGAACTAAAAATGTTCATTGAATTATTGGATTGTTTTGCTTTTTCAGTTGTGTTTGATAAAACCAGAGAATAACTTGATTTGTTCACAGTAACTAACACTCAGTTAAAGTGATCTCAGGTTTTAAAGCTCACTAAAGACACTTCCTGCAGCCCAGATGAACACGCCCTCAGCCGGCAGCAATCAAGGGTCAACATGAATTTATTTTTATTCACTCAATGAAACATGAACTTGATGATAACTGATATCAGTGTCAGTCAGATCTGATTAAAGTTTAACTCTCTCAGGCCTCTCTGGCTGTTTGGACTTTACTTTCATTCTCTCTGGACGTTGTGGAACAGATTGTTTTCTCCGTCTCAGCCTCCAGCTGAAGGTAAAGAATCAACTCTGAAATGTTTTACTCGTTAGCACAAGCTGTCGTTAGCTTAGCTTCAGCACAAACGGCATCGATCTGCAGCTCCGTCCATCGTTTCTCCAAACTCTGAGTTTAACTGTGAACTCTGGACGAAGGAGGTGAAAGCAGCTCCGTTAAAAACATCGGCCATGTTGTGTGGATGTTTGTGAGTGTAAACGCTGGAATAAGAGCAGAAGCAGAGCGAGTTGATCCTCAATAGTTGATGTGGAGACAGCAGGAAGGAGCATTCAGAGGCTGTGAGGAGCTGAAACCTTTTTTCTCAATTCAATCTGTAACTGTGTCACTAAATGAGCTGTCAGAGCTCTGAACTCTACTCCAACAGCAACGAGTGTCGCTTCTGTTTCTCACTTTGTGCTTCAATGTGATCAAGAATCAAATCAAAGATTCCTCTTTTCATATGACCTGAGAGGGCTTGATTGAGACAGGCTTTTATTTTGAAAGGATCTCTCAGTGGTGGAAAGAAACTAATTTACTCAAGTACTGCAGTTAAGTACAGTCTAGAAGTACTTGTATTTTGTTTGATTATTTCTACTCCATAAATATTTGACTTTTACTTCATTTTGTTACTTTTCAAATTAAGACTTTAAATCAAATCAAATGATCAGTTCGTTAAACTTCCTAAAAGTCGATAAAACAGTTAAAAGTTGCTCCACGTCGACCGACTCCAACATTAAAGTACTCGTTACCCATCAGTGATACAATAATCCAGTAATCTAACTGTTCAAGGAGCCGTTCTGATGGACTTTGTTCTCACAGGTGAAATCTAATATTTGTTGCTGCCACATTAGTTTGTGTGAAGTGAAGCTTCATTTTTGATCTCAGTTTAATCATCACGCTGCCTCTGTGGACTTTGGCTCCTTATCAAGGTTCAGCGTTGAGCTTCATTGTCTTTATAACAGGACTGACCAATAAAATGCAGTTACAGCTCCTCCAAGATTTGACATGAGAATAAAACACTGAAACAGAGCAAAGTTTAGAACAATATCACAAAAGAAATAAAAAGGAAAACTAAATTAGATTGACAGGAAGATACAGTACATATATATACATACACATATACACAGATAATCATGTACTGTGTGCAGTATGAGTGTAATATACAAGTTATACTGCAAAACCTGAGACAGTGGGAATGAGGGCAGTGCAAAGGTGATGGTGGTTTTGTGCAAAAGAACAACAGCAGAATAATCCAATGTAAAATCCACGAATGCAGCAAAATGTAAAGAACAATTCTCGATGTGAAACCTGTCGAACGTGTCGAGCTGAGGTCCATCACAATCATCTGGAGACACTTTGTCACAGTGGGTCCACTTTTACGTCAAGACCACTTTGTTAATATCGAGGATCGTTCAGGCGTTAAGAAACTTTCAGTCATGTTGAATTTACTGAATATTCCACAAACTGAAGCTTCCTGTCAGATTCAGTCAGTGTGTGTCAGTGGATGTCAACGGTCGTCCAGGCATCAAGTGTGTGTTCACTTCACTGCAGCTTCATGGCGCCATCTAGTGGACTGATAGAAGTACAGCAGCTCGGCCTCACACTGCTGTCTGACTGCATTCAGCTGACACTGATATGAAAGATGAGATAACAGCCAATCAGAGGAGGAGCAGCTGATATTTGGACAGGAGAAACCATGAAAGGATGATTTCAGCTGATGTGCACATGAATGATTTGTGTTTCCTCTCCAGATCAGTGTGTATGTGAGCTGACGTGAGTTCAGCAGCATGAATCGGTGTGAGGACAGAGAGGAGGGAGTCCGTCCCTCGAAAACCAGTCTGTGTGGGGACGATGACGGCCAGACCGAAGCTCAGAGGTGAGACCAGGATCTCTGACTGTCCAGGACTCGTCTCCATGTCAGAGCACTCGAATCTCTCCACCATCATTATTCACACTCAAAGCTCTGTGTGTGTTGTGTTGAAGGCCAGAGCAGCAGGTCCCACCAGACTCTGCTGGACCTGGACCTGGACCTGGACCCAGCTGCGTGTCCCTCAGGAGTGACAAGTCGATGGATTACTTCATTCATTTTAAACAGCAACATGTCTCTGACAGACAGTAAGTTGTTCTCAGTATGAAACTGGTGTTGGACAATTTGACCTGAAATGTCCACATGTCCTCCTAATGTTGTCCACTGCTGATGGTTGTCCTCATTAAATCCATTCTGACCAATTGTCCATCTAATGTTCATGTTGTCCCAGAACGATGATGAAGGTTAGAGCTAGATTAGTGTTAAAGGACATTTGTCCAGTCTGTCCCTAAACAGCACTGACATGTCCACATGTGGACACTGAAAGCTGAGGACAATATGAGGCTTCAGCACAAATCCAGTGGGGACCTTCCAAAGTCTCTTGACCATCAAACTTCCTCTTTGAATGTTGGACTAAAATGCTTCAGTGACCATCATCTCTAAATAACAGTCAGGATATTTGTGCTGAGTCTCGTGATGCAAATGTTAGAAAGCAGACCAACAGAGTCGGTGCTGATGGACTCCACAGTTTAGTTTGTTGTCTGTCAATCACAGTAAAATCTGCTCAGAAATCAGTCCGTTGAGTCCTGCTTTGGTCCAAGATTTGATGGACAAATGAAGCGATGATCCACAGGCTGAAATCATTCAGCTTCATGTTTGATTGAACTTTGGTGTGTTGATCCTTTTCTTGTTGATAGCTGCTAGTTTCTCCAGCAGCTTCTGAGTCTGAAGAAGAAAAAGTCAATTTCCGTCCCTGGTGGTCTTCCTCTGTGTCTGACAGGATCTAAGGGGGAAAAGACTCTGCTGGACCTGGACCTGGATCTGAATCTGGACCTGGACCTGAACCCAGCTGTGTGTCCTTGAAGAGTGAACGGTCGATGGGTCGCCTCGCTGATTTTAAAGGAGATCGATCGTCTGCTGCAAAGAGGTAAACTGTTAATAACATCAAAATATTACAGATTCTTGTTTGAACTGTTATTTATCAGAGAAGCTTTTTAAACCTGTTTGTTTATTTTCAGCATCGTTCTTCTTCTCATTCATTTATATCCTCACATGTGGAAGCTGCCCAGTATAACCAGTCTTCAACTCTTGACTCCAGCTGAACATTTCCTCCACACACACCTTCTGACTGATGACTGCATGAGTATAAAACAGTGACTTGATTGAGGCTAACAGATGCTAACGAAGGCTAATCCTGATTCCACTGAGTTCCTCCATCAAATCAACATGTTGTGGTTTTCAGTCATGTGACAACACAAACACAAACATGTCAGTGATAACAGCTGGACTGAGATCAGCTGCTGTGAAACACAGAATGAAGCAACACAGAGAGTCTGAGGAAACACACAGTCTGTTTGTGATTGATGCTGCTGATGGATTCACAAAGTCAAGAACGACACTGACGGCGGCATCATGGCGCCTCACATCAGGCTGGAGTTGTGCCTCTGTGAAGACGTCTGATGCAGAGAAGGGTGTTATGGGTAAGTAAAGGCTGCAGGAGCTCAGAGAGGAGACAAAGCTCAAATATGTGTTGTGTGTCCAACAAGTGGACAAGAACAAATACATGTTGTCCAAGAAAAAAAGAAAGAGCCAGAACAACTTCTATGAGCAACAGCTGCACCTGTTTCCTTCATGTAGTCCAGAGAAGAACGTTCCAGCTTTCATTTGAAACACAGCTGGATGTGAAATCACCCTCAGCTTTGCTTTGATCCAGTATTCTCTGATTCTCTCTTTGCTTTTCTCATGTTTCACTAACTTTATTGTGACTCACTGCCAATTTGTGTTGGACAGGTAGCATCCAGTTAGCTTGTGTGAGCTGTGTGATGCTGTCCACAGTATTATAGGGGTCAATGAGAACTGGAGGGACTCAACCAGACAAGCTGGTGAACCAACACAGTTAAGTGAAAGCTACACAGAAATGCAGACTGGACTGTTGATTCACGGTGGGATCAGCAGTACGAGCAACACTTTCATGTCAGTGGAAACCATCTGATTCAATGTTGGAATCAACACTTTAGATCAAAGGACCTTCAGCTGGTGTTTGTCTCTGTGTGGACGGACATGATGTGAGCTAATTCTTCATGATTCCTCCACAGAGTCCACCAGGAGAGCTCAGAGGTTCCCAGTGCTCAGTCTGCCCAGCAGCATCAAACTTACCTGGACTCCATGTTTATGGTCTGTACATGTACAACAGCTGCTTTCACAACTGTTCTGTTCACAATAATCTCCACGCTGCACTTTTTAGACCAGTGGACCGTCAGTCTGTCCAACATGGATCTGATGTTTGCTTCCATGATTTCAGTTTGTGTCATTCATTTAATCTTCTGTTCCAGCTGCTGGAGGAGAACATTGTCTCTTTTGTGAGGAACGAGCTGAAGAAGATCAAGACGGTTCTGAGTCCAGATGACCCAGAATGCTTAGAGAGTCAGGGGGAGGATGAGGATGATGATGCAGAGGAGAGGAGGAGCAGCAGAGAGGCATTTCTGAAGATCACACAGCACTTCCTGAGGAGAATGAAGGAGGAGGAGCTGGCTGAGCGTCTGCAGAGCAGTAAGAGGATTTCTCTAAAGGTTTAACTGCTGGATCAGTGGAACATTCACTGATGTCTCAACAGATGGACCAAAATATGTTCAGACAAGGACATTAAAATCTCATCTGAACTTTATCAATCACATTGATTTATTTGTTGTGTCTTCATTCAGAACTTTTTGCTCCAGTTTGTCGGCGTAAACTTAAATCTAACCTGAAGGAGAAGTTCCAGTGTGTGTTTGAGGGGATCGCTAAAGCAGGAAAGCGGACCCTTCTGAATCAGATCTACACAGAGCTCTTCATCACAGAGGGAGGGACTGGACAGGTCAATGATGAACATGAGGTCAGACAGATTGAAACAGCATCCAGGAAACCACACGGACCAGAAACCACAATCAGACAAGAAGACATCTTTAAACCCTCACCTGGACGAGATGAACCAATCAGAACAGTGATGACAAAGGGAGTGGCTGGCATTGGGAAGACGGTCTTAACACAGAATTTGACTCTGGACTGGGCTGAAGACAAAACCCACCAGGACATACAGTTCATGTTTCCGTTCACTTTCAGAGAGCTGAATGTACTGAGAGAGAAAAAGTTCAGCTTGGTGGAACTTGTTCATCATTTCTTTCCTGAAACCAAAGAAGCAGGAATCTGCAGGTTTGAAGAGTTCAGGGTTTTGTTCATCTTTGACGGTCTGAATGAGTGTCGACTTCCTCTGGACTTCCACAACAATGAGATCCTGACTGATGTCACAGAGTCCACCTCAGTGGATGTGCTGCTGACAAACCTCATCAGGAGGAACCTGCTTCCCTCTGCTCGCCTCTGGATAACCACACGACCTGCAGCAGCCAATCAGATCCCTCCTGAGTGTGTTGACATGGTGACAGAGGTCAGAGGGTTCACTGATGAACAGAAGGAGGAGTACTTCAGGAAGAGGTTCAGAGACAAGGAGCAGGCCAACAGAATCATCTCCCACATCAAGACATCACGAAGCCTCCACATCATGTGCCACATCCCGATCTTCTGCTGGATCACTGCTACAGTTCTGGAGGATGTGATGAAGACCAGAGAGGAAGGAGATATGCCCAAGAACCTGACTGAGATGTACATCCACTTCCTGGTGGTTCAGTCCAAAGTGAAGAACGTGAAGTATGATGGAGGAGCTGAGTCAGATTCTCAGTGGAGTCCAAGGAGCAAGGAGATGATTGAGTCTCTGGGAAAACTGGCTTTTGAGCAGCTGCAGAAAGGAAACCTGATCTTCTACGAATCAGACCTGACAGAGTGTGGCATCGATATCAGAGCAGCCTCAGTGTACTCAGGAGTGTTCACACAGATCTTCAAAGAGGAGAGAGGACTGTACCAGGACAAGGTGTTCTGCTTCGTCCATTTGAGTGTTCAGGAGTTTCTGGCTGCTCTTCATGTCCATCTGAAATTCAGCAGCTCTGGAGTCAATCTGCTGTCAGATGAACAAACAACCTACCACCATGAACGTGCAGGGTCTAAACTTGTTGTCCAGTTGACACAATTCTTCAGAGACAGAAAACATGAACTAACACATCTCCACCAGAGTGCAGTGGACAAGGCCTTACAGAGTCCAAATGGACACCTGGACTTGTTCCTCCGATTCCTCCTGGGTCTTTCCATGCAGACCAATCAGACTCTCCTACGAGGCCTGCTGACACAGACAGGAAGTGGCTCAAAAACCAGTCAGGTAACAGTCAAGTACATCAAGAAGAAGATTGAAGAGACACCTTCTGCAGAGAAAAGCATCAATCTGTTCCACTGTCTGAATGAACTGAATGATCGTTCTCTGGTGGATCAGATCCAACAGTCCTTGAGTTCAGGAAGTCTCTCCACAGATGAACTGTCTCCTGCTCAGTGGTCAGCTCTGGTCTTCATCTTACTGTCATCAGAAAAAGATCTGGACGTGTTTGACCTGAAGAAATTCTCTGCTTCAGATGAAGCGCTTCTGAAGCTGCTGCCAGTGGTCAAAGCCTCCAAGAAAGCTCTGTAAGTACAGAGATAGTGAAGTTTATTCATCAATAAATACTCTGATATCTAACTTACTGTTTGCTTCCTTCCTGTGTCTCATCAGACTGAGTGGCTGTAACCTCTCAGGGAGAAGCTGTGAAGTTCTGTCCTCAGTCCTCAGATCCCAGTCCTCCAGTCTGAGAGAGCTGGACCTGAGTAACAACAACCTGCAGGATTCAGGAGTGAAGCTGCTGTCTGCTGGACTGGAGAGTCCACACTGTGCACTGGAAACTCTCAGGTCAGATCAAGTTCCTGTTTGTATTGACAAGCATAGAGACTGTATCACATGTAGCTCTGGAGGATGAACTACGATGTAAGTTTGACAAAACAGCTTTCGTTGTTCACTGAGGTTTCCTTCATCAACCTCTGTGCAGATTCCAAAAGAAGAGATGTTTGGTTCATCGACACTGTTCCTGCAAATAAGACAAGAGAGACATGCTGACAGAAAGCTACGAGCCGATGATAAATGCCAATAGACTCATCAGTTGTTCTATTAGCTGCAGTACCAGCAGTGTCAAATGAAACTGACAGTAAATCAGGACCAAACATAAAACCAGAATCCAAAGTGGTCTCTAGATTCTGTACCTTCATCATTCTTTTAGTGTGTTGAAGATCTGCTGAGTCAGATTTAAAGTGTTAATATGACCTGAAGCAAACAGAGACAAAATGATTGATTACCAGCTAAATGCAAGAAGGTTCCTGTGTCTGAAAACAACATGAAGCATCAGGTTTGTTCTGCTGTGGTCACACAGCTTTGAACGTCTGGATCAGCAGGTCTGCAGACAGAACGTATTCCCTCAGCTGAGAGTCTGGATCCTCATAGAGAAAACCATCAGGAGAAGAATTAAAGTTCAGTCTGAAACTGTGAACAGAACCTCATCTGGAGCAGGTCAGGTGTGGGCAGGGTTTGTTTTGACCAGAGAGAGAGGACTCATCAGGGAAGATGGCGACTGCAGGGTCCATCCAATGGCTGGACAGGCTGCTGTTGGCAGGTGCTGGTCCAGTCTCAGAGCTGGGTCTGGGTCCAGCTCGCCAGAGAATGAAGCAAAGTGGTGCTTGATGTGTGTGGCCATCAGGAGGGATTGTGACAGCCTCAACCACAGACACAACCAGAGCTCCACAGAACACAGCCTCTATGGCTGACTCAAACTGTTCCTCTGAATATATCACACAACTCTGAGCTTTCAGTCAGTGGAACAGCAGCACAGCTGTGTTCTCACAGACATGAGGACAATGAATGGACGCCTGTGTGGACTGAGAGACGCTCAGTGAATTGTTTCCTACCAGCTCAGTGAACTTGTAGCCGAAACTTCAGTGTCACTCACAAAGATAGGAAATTTGTGTTTCATTCTCTCAGACTCTGAAACTTCACTGCTGAAAATATGTGAAGTATATTCAGATTATCTGTTTGCACAAAACCTTTTCAAACATGGAAAATATTTCTACAGCTAAACTTTCATTTGTGAGATTTTTTAAATCAAACTCACACATTCAGATTCGTGCATACTATTTTTTCACATGCACACAAAAGACGATGTTCAACTGAAGGCTGTGAAATTATTTCTGAACATCATTTCACAAAAACTCAAAATATCAATGAGCCTAATTTTCTCCCAGATTCAATTTTTTTATATCATGTGATGTTGGTTTCTGGATGTCTGTTTGTTCCTGATTCAGTGATGATTTATTGTCACATCTACAACATGTTTATGATGGAACAGCAAAGAATTGAACACACACTGAGAAGAGACTCAACATTTTAAAATAAATGTTCTTTATCTGCTTCTTCTTCAGACTGAGTGTCTGTAACCTCTCAGAGAGAAGCTGTGAAGTTCTGTCCTCAGTCCTCAGATCCCAGTCCTCCAGTCTGAGAGAGCTGGACCTCAGTAACAACGACCTGTGGGATTCAGGAGTGAAGCTGCTGTCTGCTGGACTGGAGAGTCCACACTGTGCACTGGAAACTCTCAGGTCAGATCAAGTTCCTGTTTGTATTGACAAGCATAGAGACTGTATCATGTGTAGCTCTGGAGGATGAACTCCAATGTAAGTTTGACAAAACAGCTTTCTTTGTTCACTGAGGTTTCCTTCATCAGCCTCTGTGCAGATTCCAAAAGAAGAGATGTTTGGTTCATCAGATTCAATTTTTTTATATCATGTGATGTTGGTTTCTGGATGTCTGTTTGTTCCTGATTCAGTGATGATTTATTGTCCCATCTACAACATGTTTATGATGGAACAGCAAAGATTTGCACACATGCTGAGAAGACACTCAACATTTGAAAATAATAAATTAAATAAAAATAATAAATTTAAAATAAATGTTCTTTTTCTTCTTCTTCTTCAGACTGAGTGTCTGTAACCTCTCAGAGAGAAGCTGTGAAGTTCTGTCCTCAGTCCTCAGATCCCAGTCCTCCAGTCTGAGAGAGCTGGACCTGAGTGACAACAACCTGCAGGATTCAGGAGTGAAGCTGCTGTCTGCTGGACTGGAGAGTCCACACTGTGCACTGGAAACTCTCAGGTCAGATCAAGTTACTGCTTGTTGTGAAAACGTTGACGTCCACAGAAGTCCACACATTTGACACATAGATATATTGATTTGCAGATTTTTTTTCTCTCAATGTTCTTTCATTAATGAAGTCTGGCTGAGATGGAAATCCTCATTTCTGTGTTGTTGTCATGTGACTTTGATTAGTGGACGTCACTTTATTCCTGATTCAGTCATGATTAATTACCACAAAGGTGTCGCTGAGGACCTTCAGGAAGTGAAGTGTCGAGTGTGAAGTCGTTGACCTCAAACACAGAAACCGTTGAGAATTATAATGTGTTGTAAATCCTCCCACGTGATGCTGCTCAGCCTATCAGATCTCTATGTTTTGAGAGCAATGATTTGACGGACACAGCAGGACCCTCAGATGATCTTCCATGCGTGTTGTTCTGTGTGTTTTCAGGCTGTCAGGCTGTCTGATCACAGAGGAAGGCTGTGCTTCTCTGGCCTCAGCTCTGAGATCCAACCCCTCCCATCTGAGAGAGCTGGACCTGAGCTACAATCATCCAGGAGACTCAGGAGTGAAGCTGCTGTCTGCTGGACTGGATGATCCTCACTGCAGGCTGGACACTCTCAGGTATGAAGAGGCTGCTGCAGCCACAGTCAGTCAGTGTGAAAGAGGAGGAAGAGCTGGAAACATGTTGTCTGTCTTTTTGGTTGATGGTGGATGTGAGTGAGACATGAACAATCACACATGTAGGAAACCTTTGTCCTTTGATCATAACATAAACACTGGTTGAACATGAAAAGGACATATTTGTGTTGGAGGTCTCAAGGAGAACATCTCCAGGAACAAACATGATAATGACCTGTTGGTCATAATTGATGCAGTTTGGACAGATCTCAGCATGGAAAAAGAACTGTCTGTCAGTTTTTACAAATGTCCTTTTTGTCCTCAAAAGACATAAAAACAAGCTTCCAATAAGTCCAAAGCAGTTCTTTTTAGTTCAAACTGCTGGAACCTGACAACCACAGGACAGAGCAGGACTTTTGAGATGCTACATTCAAGTGTTTTTCTCAAAATGTTGGACTGTTCCTTCATCAGTGGAGAACAATTGGACTGAACATGGTCTTCACAGCAAACATGGCTTTTAAATATTTCCATGTACAGACATCAAGTGGCTCTTCTTGTTCTGGTGAACTTCAGAAAGTTTGACATGAAAAGGATTCCACACAACAGAGTCATGATGACTTGTCTCAGATATTGAATTTATTGACAGTATTCACACCCAATCTAATCAATGATTAAAGCTCTGTTGGTTTGTTGAGTGAAGATAAAGTCAGACTGATTATTGATCATCACAGGTGGGAGAGCGAGAGAGCGATCAATGAGTGAAGCAGCTTAGAATAGAAGTCAGCAACAGATTGAAATGAGGAAATGAGCTGATGAAGGCAGATTTAATGATGAGAGAGAATCAGTGTCGCTGTCAGTGTCTGAGCAGAGCTGAAGAGGTTTAGGGGCAGCAGGGAGAAGCAGGCCGGATCAACATGTTGTGTTTATGTGTATGAGAGTGATGTAACGTCCATGTTTGCATGCTGAAAGAGGAGGTGCTGCTCTGACCCCCCTCCTCCTTTCAGGGTGGAGCCTGCTGGAGTCCGATGGTTGAGACCAGGTCTGAGGAAGTGTAAGTGTGTCTTTAATTTGACTGATGAAAACAAAGCAGAACACATTCAGCCATCTTCAAACTGTGAGATCACTCATTCACATCTCTGATGTCATCATCGAACTGTCCATCAATCAGCAGATGATGGATCAATAACTGCAGCTGTTTTCTTCTTCTTCTCTCCATCAGATTCCTGTGAACTCAAACTGGACACAAACACAGTGAACAGAAACATCAAACTGTCTGACAACAACAGGACGATGACGTATGTGAAGGAGGATCAGTCATATCCTGATCATCCAGACAGGTTTGACTGGTGTCCTCAGCTGCTGTGTGGAACTGGTCTGACTGGTGGCTGTTACTGGGAGTTCGAGAATAGAGGAAGAGTTGATGTATCAGTGAGTTACAGAAGAATCAGAAGGAAAGGAAACAGTGATGAGTGTGTGTTTGGAGAGAATGATCAGTCCTGGAGTCTATTCTGCTCTGATGGTCGTTACTCTGTCCGTCACAAGAAGAGAACACTGTCCATCTCCTCCTCCTCCTCCTCCTCCTCCTCTGTCTCTCACAGAGTAGGAGTGTATGTGGACTGTCCTGCTGGCACTCTGTCCTTCTACAGAGTCTCCTCTGACTCACTGATCCACCTCCACACCTTCAACACCACATTCACTGAACCTCTTTATCCTGGCTTTGGGTTCTGGTCCCGGTTTGGTTCCTCAGTGTCTCTGTGTCCTCTGTAGGAGGGAGAGTCTCCTCCTGTTAGAGAAACACTGCTGAACAGATCAGTTGAGTCTGTGCAGGATCTCAGTCACATCAGTCTTTCAGGTAATTGGAATAAATTGATCAATGAACTTTGTTGAAAATGATTGAAAAGATTCCTCATTTACTTTGTGAACTTCTTCCACTTCCAGTCCTTTAAAGATGGAAGCTGTGATCATTAAACTGTGGAAACACTGTTGACTTGAACCTTCAGCTGTGATTTCAATTCTGGATCTTGTTCCAATCAAAGCTGAATGTTGCTGTGAGTGTTTGTTGTGTCTCTCAGATCAGGACTAGAGGTCAACTGCTGACCGGACTCAACTGAAAGATACGAGAAACGCCAAAAGTAAGCCAAAAAATAAATAAATAAATAGACAATAACATTACACAGCAAAAAATACACATGCACACACGTAATATAAATGCGCACATAAACGGTAAGTAGTTTTTCCCTCTCCATCCTATAAATATTCTCTACAGTCTCCAGCCATTTATTTACTTTGGGGGCTTCCAACTTTTTCCAGATTCTTGTTATTTGTTTGAGTGCTGTAATTCTCAGAGTCCAAAATAAATATTCTTCATCCTTTCGAAGGCCATTCAAACCTATTCCCAACCATAAAGTGTGTTTCTTAAATTGGCCCAATTTCCCAAACATCTGTTCTATTATGTGTATGACTTCTGACCAATACATTTCTATTTTTTTACATGTAAAGAATATGTGAGTGTGGTCCGCTTTGTCTTCCCCGCATTCCCTCCAGCAGCTAGAATTATTCTGTGTATATTTACTGAATATCACTGGTGTTCTAAAATACTGTATATTTATCTTCCAAGCATATTCTTGGCAGAAGGCGATTTTATGTTTGAGAAATGATCTTTAAGACTCTGATTTCACTCGTCATCTGATACAGATGTTTTTATCCTTAATGTTATTTCTGTCTTCGGTTCTGTAATCCTGAAATATTTGATACATTTGTCCAGTTATATTTTTCAAATTATGCTTTTGATTGGCCTTTATCATATGTCTCAGAATGGGATGGAGATCTCCAAGAGATGTAATTTGGACTTTTTCCTTCAAATAGTTTCTCACTTGCAAATATCTGTAAAAGTGATTCTTGTTTAAACCATATCTATTTACTGTATTTTCAAAAGAATCCGTTGCTTCTTCCTTGTACATTTGATAGAATCTTGTGAGGCCCTTACTCTCCCATTTTTTAAAAACATCATCAATACTATTTGGAATAAAATCTGGATCCCAGGCTATCTCTCTTAAACAAGTGATTTCCTGTTCCTTAACTTTGGTTATTTTACATATTCTTCTCCAGATTTTAAATGTGTTATGTACGGAATTACTTTGTGTTTTAATCTTTTTTTTCCGAAACTGAGAAAATCCAAGTACTGAGTGATTCAGCCAAATTAAACTCAATGAGTTTCCATTTGGGACTCATCTCATTATTCATCCATATTAAAATTGGTTTCACCTGTGCTGAGTAATAGTAATTAATTACATTTGGTAATGCAAGTCCCCCTCTTTCTTTTCTTTCTTTCTTTTTTTTTTTTTTTGTTGCAAAATTTTAAGTTTCACTTTTGGCTTCTTTTCATCCCATAAAAATTTTCTAAGCAGCCCATCCCAAACATTAAAACTTGTGGGTGGTATGTATGTAGGCAGATTCTGAAATAGAAACAAAAAGCATGGCAAAACATTCATTTTAATGATATTTATCTTTTCAGATAATGTGAGAGGTAAGATTTTCCACCTATTCAGATCTTGCTTTACTAAATTCTCCAGATTCTCAAAATTACAATGATATATTAGGTCTAAATTATTGGGTATGATAACGCCTAGATATCTCACTTTATTCTGGTCCCATTTAAAGTCAAACTGTTTTTTTTTGTTTTTTAAAGTTTCTCTCCAAATGGGTACCAATTTCCATAGCTTCAGTTTTATTTAAATTTAACTTATAACCAGACAGTATTCCATAGTTTCCAACTTCATCCAGTAACGCAGGCAATGAATTATGTATATCTGTGAGGTACACCATAATATCATCCGCGTACATTGCTAATTTCTGTTCATCTTCCTTAATTTTGAGACCCTTTGTCTTCTCACTTGCCCGAATCCTCTCCGCTAATGGTTCTATGTATAAAGCAAATAGTTGTGGGGATAATGGGTCTCCCTGTCTTGTTCCTCTTTTTAAATTAAAAGTCTTAGAAAGGATCCCATTCACTCTCACTCTTGCTTTTGCTTCTTTATACATGTTCTTCATCAAATCAATAAAAGTTTGGTGGAAGCCAAACGTCTGGCACACTCCAAATAAAAAGGGCCATGACACCCGATCGAAGGCCTTTTCAGCGTCTAGCGTCAATGTTAGCATTTGTTGTTTTGTTTTTATTGTATAGTCAATTACATTAAGAGTACGCCGAACATTGTCACTTAAAAGACGGTCATTGACAAATCCTGTTTGGTCTAAATTAATAATTTTAGGTAGTATGCATGAAAGTCTATTTGCTATAATTGATGTGAAAAGCTTTTGATCTACATTTAGGAGGGACACGGGTCTATAAGATGAACAGTGTTTTAAATCTTTTCCTTCTTTAGGTATTACAGTAATAATTGCTGAATTCCATGAGACTGGCCAGTTTCCTGTTTGTAGGATTTCATTAAAAACTCTGCATAGAATGGGAGAAAATAAGTACCTGAATTCCTTATAGAATTCACAAGTGAAAGCGTCACTCCCAGGACTTTTTCCAGTGTTGCTTTTCTGAATTACCATTAGAATTTCTGTTTCTCCTATTGACTGTCCTAAATCATCATTCAGTTTATCCGTCACTGTTGGGAGGTTTAAGAGTTCCAAGTACTTTTTCATTTCCTCCTTGTCTACTTCTGCTTCTTCTGGGGTATAGAGGTTTTGAGAGTAATCCCTAAAACATGAAGCTATTTCCAACTTGCCCCTCTTACTTATGAAGTTTTTATCTATAATGGTGGTTACTGCAGTTTTTTCTCTCCGTTTCTTTAATTTAGTCAAGTATAGGTAGCTGGAGGCCAAGATGGCGCCGGAGGGGAAGATAATCTGCCGCAGATCTGCCAGGGGAAGATCTTGGGGAAGTGACGTCACAAGTAGGCGTATGCGGATGAAACCAAGCTGCGATAGTATTATTTGTGCAAATGTGATGGTATTTTTTGCCTTGTTATATCTTTCAAATGTAATTTAAACAATTAATTATACTTAATACATATTTTTATCAGTTTAACAAGAAAGCTGTGATGGTATTCTTTGCCTTGTGCACAAGCTGTAAAGATAATTTTATTCATGTTTTATCTGTCAAACAATTAATTCTACGTTATAATATGTTGACATCATTTATTATGACTATTATCATTTTCAATTGTGGATTTATATCCTTTACAGCTGATAATACTATCAGTTCCACAATTTATTATCCTTATTTCTGTATATTTAGCTTACAATTTGTGGCTTACAATGTGTGAATGCTGTAATTCATACGATTTTGCACACAAATACATCTTTGTAATTGAATAAAAAAAATAATAATAGAAATAAAATAAATGTATTTGTCTTGTTTAATGGGTCACGCACAGCAGACATTCATCCAATGTAAATAAAGTATTAATCATTAATAAGAAAATAATCTGAAAGTAATAATAATAATAATAATAATAATAATAATAATAATAATAATAATAATGAAGTTTCACAACAATCCATTTCATTAATGGGAGACCCTAAGACAGGGGTGCCCACACTTTTGTGACGTGAGATCTACTTTTAAAATGACTATCTCAACATGATCTACCCATCACAAATGTTTTACCTGAGGGCATGAGGCAGGGCGGGCTTTGGAATAGCGGCACCGGTGCTACATATTAGACAAACACACTTACTGTAGTAAGGGGGAAATAAATGGGAAATACTCGGGGGAAATTACCATTCTGTATGAAAGTTAAAACTGTTCCAAGTTCTTTGTACTGACTCTTGAACAAAGCATTGCATTGGATGTTTGCCTACTTTAGAGCAGGGTTTCCCATGGTGGGTGCCTTGATGCCAGTCCAGGGGTGCCTCAGAGTCATTTGCTAATATTTTGAATTCCCCAGCACAACTTCACTAAGTTTAACCACTTAGATTATCTATGCTTGTTATGTTATGCTTGCTATGCTTGTTTGATCTTTTGCCGTCAGGCAGACGTTACAGGACAATCAAATCAAGAACAGACTCAAAAACAGTTTTTCTCCGACAGCAATAACCATCCTAAATGCTTCAAGGAAAGATATGTTTGACTGAGTATTTACTTATTGTTATATATTGTTATTGTTTATTATTTATTTTGCACTGACTGTTCTGCACTTTTTAATTTCGTTGTACTGGTTACCATGACAATAAAGGAGTATTCTATTCTATATTCTATGGCTATTTCAATCTACCAGCTCACAATGCAACCATTCACCAAAAATGAAAAAAAGTCAAAGTGTGTAATATCTGTCAAGCATTTGAACAGAAATCTTGTATGCAGTTTCTTTGACATGATAAAGTTGCATCAGCGAATGACTGATCAATAACAAATTCACACTGAAATAGAGGCCATGTTTCCTTCAACTTTTAATATTGGCAGAAAGCACACACACCAGGGATGCCGTCTCAATAATATCTTGGGTACTCCCCACGCTTCCCATTCCCAGTGAAGCCAACACAGTCTTTAAATTGTATGCCACACTCTTGGCAATTCAATATGGCAAAGGGCACCCTGGACTCCTCCTTGCATACAGCTGGATAGTTCTTCCAGTTCACCTCACCTGTTCCAAAAACAAAAGAAAAACTATTATGGTGTATGAAAGCAAATACACTTTGTAATGAAGGTTATTTAGTCACATAATAGCAATTACCATCAAGCCAGGCAAAATGAGCCCTCTTCCTAAAGGAAGGATTTCCAGTGATGTCTCGAAAGGCCCTGCAGGTGAGTGCGAGACGTAAATAGGCCATGTCTCCTTCCTGGAGCACTACTTCAAGCAGCACCTCCTCCAGGATCTCAGGTGGAAGCTAAAGGGCAAACCAAAAATAAAACTACCAGTTGGATAAACATTGATTGCAAATAAACATTGATTCTTTCAATTCTTACACTTTACCTTAAAAATCGGTGTGCCAGGTGCCTTTTGGGGAACATAAAAAAGTAATTACACAATATCACAGCCAAACTATGGCTGACTAAATGATTGATGTGTGTACAACTTGGAGTATGTGAAAGTGTAATTGATCTTAAGCACTAACCCACAGTACAGCGTCAGCCTGTCTCCCCTTCTTTGCATAGCTGTGCTCGTCACAGACATCTCCTGGTGTCTGACATTAAAACAATACAGCTGTTATAACTATGTGGTAGGAGTTAGCAATGCAGAGGATTTGTTTTAAATTTTACAATGCAATATAGAACGTACTATAATTATTAATGCAGATATAATTTAAGACTAATGCCACACTTGATGAGGTTTAAGGTAACTCAATATAAGCACGACCAATTAAGACTGCTTACGAAAGGGGAAATCTATGCATTTCCAACATCAAACTATGTCATTATACTTTAGATCTATTGTAAAAAGTTCCATTCTTCGTAGCCTAGAATGTTGCAAACATAAAAATACATCCACCATATATCACTGGTCATATGACCGGAGTAAGTGTTCATAGGCTATTTGAACTTGATAAAGTATTATATAATATATAAAGTAGTATATAAAATATTGAAAACATCAAATATAGAATAGCTCAGTCAAACCATTTGAGTTCATTCAGGTGAAATAGCCTACCATGCCATAGGACCTGTGACACGAATGTGTTTGAATTTTCGATCCCAACGTTTTAGGCAACAGAATTAAACTTTTTCAAGAGGTCATCAGAATAGCTTGAAAGTATAGTAATGACATAGTTTAATCTTGAAGATGGGCGGAAAGCAGTCAATGTGAGAGGGTCGGTGTCTTGTGTGATGACAATTCACCATGGTGATGCTCTGATGCCTCCTCTTCCTGCTGACTCTGAAGACAGGTGGGACACTGAGAGACAGAGTTGCTTGCCCTTCTGGAGTGAAGTGTGCAAACCTTCTTCCATAACTACAATTTCAGATAACACAATATAATCAAAAGTCAACATACCACATTCCTTTGCGATACTTTGTGATTTACTATAAATTATGTTGGTACCCCTCAAGCTGGAAGTTCTCCACCAAGGTTGCACACCACCACCTCCTTATTCCAACCATGTCATGCTGAAGTAAATGCATAATAAAGAAATCATGTTATAACACACATTATACGCAAACCTTTTTATTTTTCACTTAACGGGATATTTCACTTTCAAAAAAACCTTTGGTCATTTTATCATCTACTCAGGCTTTTGGGAAAACCCAGGAAAGTTTTTGAGTTGCTTGATTCAGTTTAGATATTTTATATTCATTTGATCAGACACGCCCCCTTCTTATACAAACCCATTGTGGCTTCAAACTCCATTTTAACCATGATAGATTCAGTGAAAACACCCATAATTTTTTTCTGTTGACTCATATGGCCCTCCTAATACATGAGCAGGCCATGTTTTTTGGATAAATTTTTCCATTTATTTTCAATCTTTTTTTATTGTATTTTATATTTTTCATTTTCCCAAAGAATTATTAAAAATAAATTTAAAAAAGTTATCAAAAAAACATGGCCTGCTCACGTATTAGGAGGGCAGTATGAGTCACCAGAAAAAAGAACAAGTGTTTTCATTTCACCTAATAAAGGCATGTATTGATTAAATTGACTGTAACTCAATAAATGTTGCATGTTCCAACAGCAATTAAAACTTACTGAGAAGGTTAAGAGTGGGTCACAGTTGGTAGGTGGGAGCCAAGTAGGTGGGACATGCAGATCCACCACTTTAATAGTTTTCCCCTGTAGAATAAAGATTTCAGATGAGTACTGCAGCCTATCAACATATGTTACTTTAAAGACTTACTGTACAGTACCTGCTGCTCTATGGCTTTCTTGAGAATTCGGAGACACGCATTTCCCACCTGTAAAAACCACACACACAAACACAGTTCTATAAAATATTTTCAAATCAATCAATCAGTAATTGCCATTTTCTCAACCCAAGACGAGAGGCACCCAGCTGCAGCCCCGCAGACATAAAAAAACACACAATGCGCAACAGATTTTTCTTTTTTTTTTTCTTTTTTTTTTTTTATTTATTCGTTTATTTTATTTTATTTTGAAGGGATCTGATAAAAGCCGGAAACCAAACCCTTACTCTACTTTGAAGCTCACCGGAAACCTGGCCGGTGCTTTTGATGTGTTTTTTACTTGACACACTCGCTCACGAGCCACTCCTCACTCACCACACTCCTCACACGCCACGACCGTCTGTGGGTCTGCAGGCTGGGTGCTATTGCCCAAGACCTGCACATACCATCGAATCCATTTCCCTCTGTTGGCCCAGGGTTTGCATGTTGTCCCGCGTGAGGCATGTGTGGCCGTCTTTGATGATCAGCTCTTCTGCCGGCTTACTGTCATCCAAAATGTAGTCAATCTAGAATGTTGCAGCAAGCAAGTGTTATAGATTATAATGTAGTTAACAAATCCTGATAGCAGGGTTAACACTAAAACCACAACTACAGACCTCTCAAGAAGATACAGATTAGCCTAATAGCCCCTGCTCACTTTGGTAGAGTGAGATGGCTCACGGTAGAGGTCAGTACTGCCTGGTCTTCAAGATACTCAGAATCAGTGCCCCTGTACCCAACTACTTCACTGAATTGAGAAACACCAGAGGCACCTCCACTGATCTCATGCACCCCAAATTCAACATAAACATGGCACATAATATATTCAACTCTGATACCAAAATTTGTAACGTCCTACCGCAACGTATCAAAGTGTGGCAATAGTCATTCAAAACCTCAATGAAAGTGCACACGATTAAAATTTAACAGGACCTAGACAAATAGCCCTGCACACTGCTGTACATATACTTTTGCTCATGACTTTGTTCACACTGTGATTATGATTAGTATCGTCTATGAATTGAATACACAGGACCACACTGTAAGTCCCTGGATTTTTGTGCTATCATTTGAACATTACTTGTGTATATGCTGTACTGCTAGTGTTTAATAAATGTAAATGTATAACAGCTTATCTCCAAGATAGTGTTAATACATGGTATAACGTTTTCAGCCAAACATAATAGCCTGATGAAGGAAAAGCTTCTGGCTAAACCATGCATTTACACTAAGTAAACTATGTCAGACATAAACTGCCGTGCCAAATGGAATTATTTCAAACAGTTTTTCGATATGTCCAGCACCAGCGATCTACTGGATATGTGCTACCGTCACCTTTGAACAAGGGAATGGATGACAGTCATGATAGTTTACAACCATAGTTACCAGTTCCTCCTGTAGTGGATGTCCTGGGAGGGTCCATGTTTCTCTGCAGGGCCTCAGAAGTGATGCCTTTGTCCTCCTCTCACAGTGCTCCCCACACAGGTTTTCAGGTGATCCTAGTGCACACACAAATACAAAAGGGTCAAACATACGGTGAAATGTTGTGCATTACAGACCCAGACAGGAATATTGAAATTTTAGAAACATGACAATGTTACCCATTACAGCCTGTCCATTCATATTAAGTGTGATGTCCATAGTGAGAGTCCTGTACATCTTCTCAAATCTTTTGTTGACAGATGTATTATAATGGTGGAGAATGTTCCGTGTGTTCTGTGTGTATTACCCCATGTTTTCTTGATGGCATGGATGGGAAAACAAGTTCCCCGGAAAGACTTTGCCACTGCAAACACCCCATTCTCTTTGTCAATGCACTGACTACGTAGATGGCCAGCAGCTGTGATGTCATTGATAGTTGAGGTGTGCTTCTTTAAGATGTGCCTTCTCAGATTTTTTTTGTAAAGCCACAAACCACAGTTGGGACATTTGATATGCTCCTTATAAATAGACTGGCTCAATGGTGGCTGGGGTACTTTAGCTAGAAACACATGAGTGCCTGGTGTTGCTGCTGTTGTGCCTGGAGACATTGTGGTGCTGGTGAATAGGGTCGCAGATGGTTGGCCAGGGGTGTCTGCTGCTGCAGTGTCTGGGGTCACTGCTGGTGCGCCTGAAGTCGCTGGTGGTGGTGGTGGGGTGCCTGGAGTCGCTGGTGGTGGTGGTGGTGGGGTGCCTGGAGTCGCTGGTGGTGGTGGTGGTGGTGGTGGTGGTGGAGCGCCTGGAGTCGCTGGTGGTGGTGGTGGTGGTGGTGGAGCGCCTGGAGTCGCTGGTGGTGGTGGTGGTGGTGGAGCGCCTGAAGTCGCTGGTGGTGGTGGGGTGCCTGGAGTCGCTGGTGGTGGTGGTGGGGTGCCTGGAGTCGCTGGTGGTGGTGGTGGTGGTGGTGGTGGTGGTGGGGTGCCTGGAGTCGCTGGTGGTGGTGGTGGAGCGCCTGGAGTCGCTGGTGGTGGTGGTGGTGGTGGTGGAGCGCCTGGAGTCGCTGGTGGTGGTGGTGGTGGTGGAGCGCCTGGAGTCGCTGGTGGTGGTGGAGCGCCTGGAGTCGCTGGTGGTGGTGGGGTGCCTGGAGTCGCTGGTGGTGGTGGTGGTGGAGCGCCTGGAATCGTTGGTGGTCGTGGTGGAGCAC
>NW_027481911.1:0-25000 GCF_051107435.1 Chaetodon auriga | reverse complement strand
TATTCTCTGTTGTTTTGATAATTACATTGATCTCCTAATAATAAAAATAATACGCCATGTCTAACACAACTATTCTGTCTAGCAATTTAGTTTATTCACAAACAACAACAATAAAAACATGCATTCATCAATAAACAGTTTACTCTTACCTACTGTTTCACCTACCTTGGATCCTTTGTCGTCCCTGTGTGAGCAGGGACCTGCTCCAGTGTGCATAAGCAGCTGCACTCACACCTACACAAACACAAACACACATCAACAACACATCAATGGCATAAATGTGCGCCCCCTAATTCGGGGGCGCTGAACACGCCAGTCTTGGTCCCATGTCCCATGTTGGCTAAGAGGGTGCGTGATCAACAAGTGATGCTGTGTAGGGTGGGCTAAAACTTTCCAGAAGGAGTTGGAAGATGGAAAGGTAAGATGCGGCCCCGTCAGCTCTTCAAAAAGTCGACATTTTAAGCATATTCTGTGTGTCTTAATGCATTTTTATGTGAAATTAGACATTTCAGGCATTTCAACCTGTTGACATCCTCACACAAAATCAGCAGGATAACGGCCACCAAGTTGCGCCGCTATTTATTATAACAGTGGAACAGACAGAGGAATTAGTGATGTGTTGGTCGGACATTTCGGGTTACAAAACATCATAGGCCACCACCCAACGCATCTGAAGAGGGTGTGTATGAAAACCAACACACAAGAGGAAAGGGAGCAAGAGGCATCCAGAGCAATTGCCTCCCAGAACTTATTTGCCAGAGAGGGCAGAGTGTGGGACTTCTCAGAGCTCGAGGAGTATTGCGAAGATCCAGCTTCTTGTGTCAGCCTATGCCTTCGCCTTCAGAGTTGAGGATTCATAGTCTGGGATGCTTATTGCAGGGCCTTCCCTGTAACACTGACTGGTGACCCGCCTTTAAAAGACCAATGTACAAAGGCTGGTTTTCTACACTACCGGCCTTACTACCACAAGTGGAGGGATCTCCAACTTAGGCAGTGGAGTCAATACATACTGTGTAAGCATTGTGCATGTCTTGTTAATGGAGGCAGCTGTATTGCATCATTTTTCTTCCATGCACACCTTTTCTGAGGTGTGCATGTATATAAATACATACACACACGCATGCACACACACACACACACACACACACACACACACACACACACACACATATATATTTATAGCTGTTATGCTACTCACTCACCTTTTTGTACTCCATCATACAGCTCATTCCATTGACAGGAAAGGCAACCCCACTCATGCAGCCCGAATACAGAAGACACTGGACAAGGAGACAGCGTGGACATCAAACAGACCCACTGTCTATGACCTTGTGAAGGCCGGGGTTCCCCCTCAACAACAAATTGAGGACAACAATCTCCTCATCCGCTCAGTCGCTGAGCAGAATTGGAAGGGCTTGGCCTTTAAGGACTTTGGAGAGGAAAAAGGCAAAGGTACATGCACACATGACTTGCAATCCAATCCCCAATTTTAAGTGAGTGATTACTTCTATGTGCATATGTTGAGTCGGTGCTCCCAATTATTAAATGTTCATTTATTATTTTGTGTTTATGATGGGCAAACTTAATGTTATGTTTATTGAGTGTTTGAGTTGATTGAGGACTGATTGATTGCAGCTGTCTGATATCCATTGTGGGCGTGTTTAATAAAAGTCTCGCACCCGCAGCTGAGTTCAGTTGTGTGGAGGTGACCTGGGAAACAGCAGAGCGTCTCCGATTCATTTCTCCTTGTATACGGTGCTTTTTCTCTGACTTCTGGGTTGACAATGCTGTGCTACTGTATAGCCCTACTCTGTCAACAGGTTATGGGCCCAGAGTAATCCACAGACAGTTTTAGTGTGTTTCCACCGTGTGTGATGATTAGATGCTGTTAGCACCATGAGCAGAAGAATCGCAGACACAAGCCGCTGGTCTCGGCTCCTATTTGACGGAGATGAAAAGAATTACGAACTATGGGAGAAGAAGTTTTTGGGCCGCCATCGTCTGCAGGGCCTGAAAAACACTGTTTTAAATGACACCGACACGGAAGACGCAGAGGAGCTGCTAGTGGATGCAGCCAAGAATGCCGAGGCTTTGATGACAAAAGTAGCAGATGACAGCCGAGAAGCTCTGAAGATTTTAAGGGACTATTCACAAGGTAAAGGAAAGCCACGCATAATCAACCTTTATACAGAACTGACATCACTTCAAAAGTCAGACAGTGAAAGTGTGACTGAACACGTGATCCGCGCTGAGATCACAATCACAGCTTTGAGAAATGTTGGAGAAACGTAAAGTGACGTTATGGTTCTGAAGGGGCTGCCTGAGTCCTTCAAACCATTTGCGGTTCATATTACACAGTGTGCTGAGAACGTATCTTTTGCAGAGTTTAAAACAAAGCTACGCAGCTACAAGGACACAGAGAAGATGCGGGCTGCAGCAACAGATGACGACGTGATGAAGGCGCGCATGCAGCAGCAGAGAGGGAGACCTGCCAGCGCAGGTGACCGGGGAGCAGAGAGGGCAGCAGCGGACCTGGCGTGCTTCAAATGCGGCCCGAAGGGACACCTGGCCAGAGCCTGCCAGCGACAGTTGTGGTGCAGTCATTGCAGGAGCACCACACACCAGGACACCACCTGCAGAAGGAAACAGCGCAGAGACCAAGACGACGCATGCAATGTCTCCGGGGGGGTCGACTACGGGGCAACATCGCATATCATCACAGATCTCGCCAAGTTCAGGTTTGATGGTTGAGGTTTGATGAGGAGTTCCAGGCTGAGACACACTGCGTGGAGCTGGCTGATAGCACGAGGTGCAAGGGGGTGGCAGAGCGCCGCAGCGATGCCGAGGTCTGTCTGATTGACAGCAGAGGCAGACATCTGAACACCACGCTGAGGCAGCTCTGTACATCCCATCCTATTTTCTCGGTGAAAGCAGCCACAGCCAGCGGAGCCACCGTGATCTTCAAGAAAGGGAAGGACGTTCTGATCCACAGAGACGGTACGAAACACATTCAGGTACATGACAGATCATATTATTTTCACACAGTAAATAATGATGATGATGAATGTGATGACCAATGCAGGGGATGTTTTGATATGCAGACATGGCATGAGATTCTGGGGCACTGCAACTATGATGACATTCAGAGGTTACAAAGTGTTGTTGATGGCATTAAATTTAAAGGTCCAACAAACAAACCTCCACATTGTGAAGTGTGCACTCTGGGCAAATTTTTCCAAACCAGAAACAGAGACCCTGATACAAGAGCTAAAACACCTCCAGAGCTAGTACGCACAGATGTGGCCGGACCGATCCACCCAGAGTCCAGAGATGGTCACAGATATGCACTTTCATTCACTGATGACTTTTCCAGTACAATGTTTGTGTATTTCTTAAAAAGCTACAGAGAAGTTTCTGGCTGACACAGCCCCATACGGCAAGATCAAGTGTTTCAGATCTGACAATGGTTCTGAATACACAGGAAAAGGTTACCAGGCTCTACTCATTAAACATGGGATTAGACATGAGACATCAGCACCTTACTCTCCTCACCAGAATGGCACTGCTGAGCGCAATTAGCGCACACTTCTTGATATGGCACGGTGCATGTTGATTGAAAGTAATCTGCCAAAACAACTGTGGACTTATGCAGTCCAGACTGCTGCTGTGGAGAGGAACAGATGTTTTAATAAACGCACAAAGCAGACACCAATCCAAGCACTGACAGGCAGACAGCCGAACCTGTCTAGAACGCAGAGGTTTGGGTTGGAGTGTTTTGCTTAAAAACAAGACAAAAGAAAATTAGATCCAAGGTGTGAAAAGGGTGTTTTCATCGGGTATGACAAAAACAGTCCAGCATACATTGTCTACTTTCCTGACACTAAAAAAGTGCAGAAGTGCAGGGTGGTAAAATTTGTGGCTAAAACAAGTGTAGGGCAGCAGACACAGACTAACTTAACACCTGTAGATGACTTTGTACAGTACAAGTCCAAAAGTCCAGATCACCATGTCTCACTAGAACATAATCCTGAAGTGAGCCACCAGCCTGGAGTGAGCCACCACCAACCACAGCCATTAGAGGTCAAGTGTGAGCCTGAGCCCAGGTGTTACCCTTCGAGAGAGAGAAGGATGCCAGACAGATACACAGATTGTAGAATGTCTAAATATGTGTCTGATGACGAGACTGATCAAGTCCAGAAAGAAAGCAGTGGGGGGTAGATGGGTGTATGCTATTAAAAACAATCTTGATGGATCTGAGAAATACAAGGCCCGATATGTTGCTAAGGGATACAGTCAAAAGATGGGTGTAGATGATGAGGAGACATCTTCTCCTACAGCTAACTTGACTAGTATCAGAGTGCTGATGCAGAAAACAGCACAAGAAAATTTGATTTTGCAGCAAATGGATGTAAAAACAGCCTACTTAAATGCACCAATAGAATGTGAGATTTACATGGAACAGCCAGAGGGGTACGAGGTGAAAATCTCACACAAATCTCAAATCTCATCTCAGATAACAAAAACAACCCAAAATTTCTTTTCTCCACCTTCGATCTTTTAACTAACACCAATTTTAAAAAATCCCCAGAGACACCAACGGACGCCCTCTGCAAGGACTTTGCAGACCACTTCAGAAGTAAAATCGAAGACATCAGATCCAGCCTTGTATCACATCAGAACGTAACTTTTAACACATCTGGACAGTCGACTTTATCCGAGGAAACACTGGAGAGTTTTGCCCTGGTCGATGCGAGGACACTTGGTCGAGTTTTCTCCCAGGTAAACCCAACAACCTGCCTTTTAGATCCAATTCCCACATCACTTTTAATGACATTTTATGGATTCTTCGAGGAACAGATTTTAAATATAGTGAATTGCTCTCTTCAGACGGGTGTCTTCCCTGCTGCCTTCAAAACGGCAGTGGTGAGGCCCCTCCTGAAGAAGAGCAATTTAGACCCCAGCATTCTTAATAACTACAGACCTGTATCCAACTTACCCTTTTTAAGTAAGATTTTAGAAAAGCTGGTCTTTAACCAACTAAGTTATTTCTTAACTACTAATAACATTTTAGAGAAATATCAGTCTGGTTTTAGAGTGAACCACAGTACCGAGACAGCCCTTTTAAAGATTTTAAATGATATCAGGTGTAACGCAGACTCACAAAAACTCACAGTCCTGGTGCTACTGGATCTAAGTGCTGCCTTTGATACAGTAGATCACCACATTTTATTAAACAGACTCAGAAACCTGGTAGGCCTCTCTGGTACTGTTTTTAATTGGTTTTACTCGTATCTCACAGACCGCTGTTTCTATGTAAGTTTGGATGCATGTTCCTCTGGAACCCGTGAAATGAAGTGTGGGGTGCCCCAAGGGTCAATTTTAGCCCCAGTACTTTTTAATCTTTACATGCTTCCCCTTGGGGATGTCATCAGGAGACACGGCATCAGCTTCCACAGTTATGCTGATGATACACAGCTTTACATTGCCGTGTCTCCTGATGACACGGGGCCTATTGATACCCTTTTAAACTGTATTTTAGACATCAAGTCATGGATGGCAGAGAACTTCCTACAGCTCAACCAGGATAAAACAGAGGTTTTAGTTATTGGTCCTGAAGCCCAGAGAGAGACACTTTTACCAAAACTCCAAGGTTTTATACCCTCACAATCCGTTAAGAACCTGGGCATCATTTTCGACTCTGAGCTCAGTTTTATTCCTCATATTAAAAATGTAACAAAGATAGGTTTTTACCACCTTAAAAATATAGCCAGAGTCCGCCCGTTTCTCTCTCAGGCTAACACGGAGGTACTGCTGCATGCTTTTATCTCTTGCCGTCTAGATTATTGTAATGCCCTGCTCTCTGGTCTTCCCAAAAAGACTATCAATAACTTGCAATTACTCCAGAACTCAGCCGCACATGTGCTGACGAGGACCAGAGGGCGGGAGCACATTACACCAGTTCTAGAATCGCTACATTGGCTCCCCGTGTGTTTCAGGATCGATTTTAAGGTGCTTTTATTAGTTTTTAAGTGTCTTAACGGTCTTGGGCCATCTTATTTGTCTGAACTGCTTTTACCATACCAGCCCTCGCGGAACCTGAGGCCCTCTGGCACTGGCCTCTTAATTGTTCCAAGGGTCCGGACCAAAACCCACGGGGAGGCGGCATTCAGCCATTATGGTCCGAGGCTTTGGAACAGCCTGCCGGAGGGCATCAGGACCGCAGAGACCGTTGGTGTTTTTAAGAGGAGGCTCAAGACTCACCTTTTTAGTTTGGCTTTTAATTGATTACTTTTACTCTTTTAATTCAGACCTGTTTTATCCTAGCCTATTGTCTTTAGCCTTTAGGCGATTTTACTTTAGGTCTTAGGTCTCTTATTCCATTGTCTTTTAGCAGGTCTTTTTATTCCATTGTCTTTTATGTTTTAGCTCCAGTGTCTCCTCATGGGGGGCCTCCACGCTGGGAGGTGTGTCTGGCCTGCCCACTGGGGCGTCGTCCTGGGGACTCCTTGGGCCCGGAGGACTGGGGGGCTCTGCCCTGTGTGTGGAGTCCATCCCGGTCTATCTGGGTCGGGGGTCTCTGCTACGGTGGCGCTCCCTGTGGGCTGTGACCCCTTGCAGTGTGGATGAGCTCCCCATGGGTGGTTTTTTCCTCTCTTGATTCCTCAGTGCCCTGCCATGTCATTATACCAACAGCTACGTTGGGGTGTGTGTGTGTGTGTGTGTGTGTGTGTGTGTGTGTGTGTGTGTGGTTGTGTGGTTGCGTACTATTTTGCACTATCATGGGTGGGTGTATGTATTTGTGGTTGTGTTCATTTTATCATGTTTTTATCCTTTGTCAAGCACCTTGTGTTGCATTTTTATGTATGAAAGGTGCTATACAAATAAAGTTTGATTGATTGATTGATTGAAATATTCTAATATGTTGAGATGCTGGATTTTTGATTTTCATGAGTTGTAAGCCATAATTATCAAAATTAAAACAAGAAAGGCTATAAATATTTCAATCTATGTGTAATAAATTTAAAATATGTGAGGTTTTCACTGTCTGAATTAAATGACAAGAAAACATGAACTTTTCCATGATATTCAAATTTTTTGAGATCCAGGTTCTGTGCAGTGACATTGCGAGTGTTCTGAAAATTAATGGAGGTCTTTTAGTGTTCAGAGGGGGGGTCAGACAGGGCTGCTCTTTGTCCGGCATGCTCTACTCATTAGCCATCAAGCCTCTGCTTCAGATGCTGAGACGTGATATGAGTGGTGTTCGTTTAGCTGACTGTGACGTCTCTTTAAACTGTCAGCGTACGCAGACGATGTCATCATCCTGGTCAACACGCAGAGAGACATCGATACGTGAATACAGTCAACCTGTTCACTTCCGTATCATCAGCCAAAGCAAACTGGGGGAAGACTAAGGCGGTCATGGTGGGGGACAGGCTGGGAGATCGGCTCAGGCTACCTGGAAGGGCACGTCTGGAAGAAGGGGGGGGGCAAAAGTATCTTGGAGTCTTTCTGGGCAACAACACGTTTTTACAGAAAAACTGGGACGAAGTTTTAGAAAAGGTCAAAGGTCAGCTCATGAAGTGGAAGTGGATTTTACCCAAAATGTCTTACAGAGGCTGTTTTCTGGTCATTAACAATCTGGTGTCTTCTGCTCTGTGGCATCGGTTGGCCTCTGTTGATCCTCCAGCTTCTCTTCTATCACAAATTCAGAGAATTTTAGTAGATTTCTTTTGGGACAGGTTAGACTGGGTCCCTCAGAGTGTCCTGATCCTTCCTAAGGAGGAAGGTGGACAGGGTCTAGTCCATCTGGCCAGCAGGGGAGCTGCTTTCCACCTCTAATTCATCCAGAGACTGCTCACTAGACCCATGGACCTGGTGTGGAGAGCAGCATCCTGTTGCATCCTGAAGCAGTGTGGTGGTCTGGGACTGGGCCTGCCTCTGTTTCTGATGGACTCCAGCAAGCTGAACACCTCACCTCTGCCAGCCTTCTACAGAAGTGTTTTTACAGCGTGGTCTCTACCGAGAAAGCAGAGGCAGGAGCAGGTCGACTCTCTGTGCTGGCTCCTGCAAGAACTTGTGCTGCATGGAGGACAATTGAACGGTCCCAGCACGGGTGGACCAACTCTGCACAGAGCACTTCATACTGCAGGAGATTCCACTCTGAGCCAGGTGGTGGAGGTGACCTGACCTGGGTTGGACGACCCTGCTGCACTGGCTTCTCGTCAGACTGTTCACTGGTTTTAAAAACTGTTCTGGTCCTCTGCTGGACCCTGTTGACCCTGCAGGTGTTGCTCTGGAGGACGCCTCAGGGCAGTCACTATACAAACTGCCGGTAAAGTCCTTGAACCAGAGCAAAACGGGCGTAGTGACGCCCTGTGGAGGACGTACTGCAGTTTAAACCCTGACTTTAAACCTGCATAAAGGTCTTTATACAAACCTCCTTTGACAAGGAAACAGGCAGACTTGCAGTGGAGGATCCTCCATGGCGTCGTGGCAGTGAACTCCTTCATCTCTGTGGTCAACGCTGCCGTAGAGGACAAATGTCCCCCCTGCAGCCAGAGAGACGGTGTTTCACTGCTTCTCAGTGCATTCATCTTAGGGCTCTGTTTGTGCTGCTGGAGGCCTTTTTTAGCAGATGAGGAGAAGTTTTTACGCAGCAGGTTTTTATCTTTGGTTTTAAGTACACTCGCCAAAGAAAGAACAAATGTCAGGTACTGGACTTTGTCTTAGGAGGTGATGGCGGTGTGTGTGAGCTGGAGGAGGATGGTGGAGGAAGCCTTGAATGTTGATGTGGTTACTGTGTTTGTGAGAATGGTGAAGTCCAGACTGCTGAGTTCAGCTTTTACAGAGCTGCTCAGGACCTGGACAGTTTCCAGGTGGTGTGGGGTTATCGGGGGACAGAGGGACAAATCATCTTTGATCATGTGCTGATGTGACAGTAACACCTCTGGAAAGAAACATGTTGATGTAAAATGTCATGAATAAAGACTTTATACAGAGAACAAAAAGATAAACATTGGTTTAAAAATCAAAATCAGATCTCTCTCTCTCTCTCTCTCTCTCTCTCTCTCTCTCTGCTGCTTCCTGTCTGAACTTTACTTTCACTTCCTGCCTTCGGTGTGTCACAGTTTGTTTTCTCCTCTGAAGCTCCAGCTGAAGGTAAAGTAACTCGTTTCAGGTGTTTTTTACTCAAGCTGTCGTTAGCTTAGCTTCAGCACAAACGGCATCGATCTGCAGCTCTGTCCATCGTTTCTCCAAACTCTGAGTTTAACTGTGAACTCTGGACGAAGGAGCTGAAAGCAGCTCTGTTAAAAACATCAGCCATGTTGTGTGGATGTTTGTGAGTGTAAACGCTGGAATAAGAGCAGAAGCAGAGCGAGTTGATCCTCAGTAGTTGATGTGGAGACAGCAGGAAGGAGCATTCAGAGGGCTGTGAGGAGCTGAAACCTTTTATTTCTCAATTCAATCTGTAACTGTGTCACTAAATGAGCTGTCAGAGCTCTGAACTCTCCTCCAACAGTAATGAATGTTGCTGCTTTTTCTCACTTTGTGCTTCAATGTGATCAAGAATCAATCATAGATTCCTCTTTTAATATGACCTGAGAGGGCTTGATTGAGACAGGCTTTTATTTTGAAAGGATCTCTCAGTGGTGGAAAGTAACTAGCTTACTGAAGTAATGTTATGAAGAAGTACATTCTGGAAGTATTTGTACTTTCCTTGAATATTTCTGCAATTTTATATTTCTCCTGTGTAAATATTTGACTTTCTCCTTCACTTATCGATGATCGAGGATCATTCAGGCATAAAGAAACTTTCAGTCATGTTGAATTTACTGAATATTCCACAAACTGAAGCTTCCTGTCAGATTCAGTCAGTGTGTGTCAGTGGATGTCAACGGTCGTCCAGGCATCAAGTGTGTGTTCACTTCACTGCAGCTTCATGGCGGCATCTAGTGGACTGACAGAAGTACAGCAGCTCGGCCTCACACTGCTGTCTGACTGCACTCAGCTGACACTGATATGAAAGACGAGATAACAGCCAATCAGAGGAGGAGCAGCTGATATTTGGACAGGAGAAACCATGAAAGGATGATTTCAGCTGATGTGCACATGAATGATTTGTGTTTCCTCTCCAGATCAAAGTGTGTGTGAGCTGACGTGAGTTCAGCAGCATGAATCGGTGTGAGGACAGAGAGGAGGGAGTCCGTCCCTCTAAAACCAGTCTGTGTGGGGACGATGACGGCCAGACCGAAGCTCAGAGGTGAAACCAGGATCTCTCACTGTCTAGGACTCGTCTCCATGTCAGAGCACTCGAATCTCTCCACCATCATTATTCACACTCAAAGCTCTGTGTGTGTTGTGTTGAAGGCCAGAGCAGCAGGACCCACCAGCCTCACCTCGACCTGGGCCTGGACTTGGACCTGGACCTGGACCTGGACCTGGACCTGGAACTGGATCTGAGCCTGGACCTGGACCCAGCTGTGTGTCCTTCAGGAGCGACCGGTCAATGGATTTCCCCATTTCTTTTAAACAGCAACATGTCTCTGACAGACAGTAAGTTGTTCTCAGTATTAAACTCGTGTTGGACAATTTGACCTGAAATGTCCATATGTCCTTCTCATGTTGTCCACTGCTGATGTTTGTGCTCATTAAATCCAGTCTGACCAGTTGTCCTACTAATGTTCATGTTGTATTAGAATAATGATGAAGGTTAGAGCTAGATTAGTGTTAAAGGACATTTGTCCAGTCTGTCCCTAAACAGCACTGACATGTCCACATGTGGAAGCTGAAAGCTGAGGACAATATCAGCACAAATCCAGTGGGGACCTTCCAAAGTCTCTTTACCATCAAACTTCCTCTTTGAATGTTGGACTAAAATGCTTCACTGACCATCGTCTCTAAATAACAGTCAGGATATTTGTGCTGAGTCTCGTGATACAAACGTTAGAAAACAGACCAACAGAGTCGGTGCTGATGGACTCCACAGTTTAGTTTGTTGTCTGTCAATCACAGTAAAATCTGCTCAGAAATCAGTCCGTTGAGTCCTGCTTTGGTCCAAGATTTGATGGACAAATGAAGCGATGATCCACAAACTGAAATCATTCAGCTTCATGTTTGATTGAACTTTGGTGTGTTGATCCTTTTCTTGTTGATAGCTGCTAGTTTCTCCAGCAGCTTCTGAGTCTGAAGAAGAAAAAGTCCATTTCCATCCCTGGTGGTCTTCCTTTGTGTCTGACAGGATCTATGGGAGACCAGCCTCTGATGGACCTGGACCTAAACCTGGACCTGGACCCAGCTGTGTGTCCTTGAAGAGTGACCGGTCAAATGATCGCCTCCTTAATTTTAAAGTAGATCGACCGTCTGCTGCAAAGAGGTAAACTGTTAATAACATCAAAATATTATAGATTCTTGTTTGAACTGTTATTTATCCAGAGAAGTTTTTTAAACCTGTTTATTTTCAGCATCGTTCTTCTTCTCATTCGTTTATATCCTCACATGTGGAAGCTGCCCAGTATAACCAGTCTTCAACTCTTGACTCCAGTTGAACATTTCCTCCACACACACCTTCTGACTGATGACTGCATGAGTATCAAACAGTGACTTGATTGAGGCTAACAGATGCTAACGAAGGCTAACCCTGATTCCACTGAGTTCCTCCATGAAATCAACATGTTGTGGTTTTCATGTCATGTGACAACACAAACACAAACATGTCAGTGATAACAGCTGGACTGAGATCAGCTGCTGTGAAACACAGAATGAAGCAACACAGAGAGTCTGAGGAAACACACAGTCTGTTTGTGATTGATGCTGCTGATGGATTCACAAAGTCAGGAACGACACTGACGGCGGCATCATGGCGCCTCACATCAGGCTGGAGTTGTGCCTCTTTGTGCCAATTTGTGCTGGACAGGTAGCATCCAGTTAGCTTGTGTGAGCTGTGTGATGCTGTCCACAGTATTATAGGGGTCAATGAGAACTGGAGGGACTCAACCAGACAAGCTGGTGAACCAACACAGTAAAGTGAAAGCTGCACAGAAATGCAGACTGGACTGTTGATTCACGGTGGGATCAGCAGTACGAGCAACACTTTAATGTCACTGGAAACCTTCTGATTCAATGTTGGAATCAATACTTCAGCTCAAAGGACTTTCAGCTGGTGTTTGTCTCTGTGTGGACGGAGATGATGTGAGTGAAACAGGCGTGTTTTGGACCCAAATGCAGTACAACAGAGAGCAGGAACAGTTGGCAATGACCTTTTTTTTGACCACAGGAAACAAGGTATGGAGCAGAGTTAGTAACTCGGAATTAAGTTCGTTCTCCGGGCTGAGAGTTCTCACAATGTCTCTGGGGGCTCAAGCGAGGAAAAGAGAAGTAGCTTACTACAGCCGCTGATGACGAGGAGGAAGCTCTGCAGCCGAAGAAACAGCTGATCGAGCAGCGGTGCCGGCAAGGGGAGAGCAGCGGAGTAGTCGGAGGCAGGCGGGGGGGTCGAAGCCAGATGAGCAGTCCACGGAAGCAGAAGTACCGATGGGGAGCAGGCAAGAGGAAAGCCAAAGCCAGGCGGATGAATCGTTTCCAACAGAGCAGTCAGACAACAGAAACGCTGAGACAGAGCACGAGGTCAGGGACGGAAGGCAGGTAAATCTACCAGGAGGCAGACGAGGAGAGCAGGTCGGGAACGGGTGATCAAGCAGGATAACGCTGGAAAGTCTCACATACTGCAGAAGAACAATCTGGCAACGAGTGAGAGTGCTGGAGAGGATTATATGCAGGGCTGATTATGATGAGCTGCAGCTGTGTCGGCAGGTGAGCAGAGTAGAGCTGATGAGGTGGGCGCGGCTGGCAGGTAGAGTGGAGCAGAGGGAGTGAGAGCGGAAAAACCACTGCAGCTGAGTGATCGGAGGTGGATGAGAGACCGAGATTGTGAGCTAATACTTCATGATTCCTCCACAGAGTCGACCAGGAGAGCTCAGAGGTTCCCAGTGCTCAGTCTGCCCAGCAGCATCAAACCCACCTGGACTCCATATTTATGGTCTGTACATGTACAACAGCTGCTTTCACATCTATTCTGTTCACAATAATCTCCACGCTGCACTTTTTAGACCAGTGGACCGTCAGTCTGTCCAACATGGATCTGATGTTTGCTTCCATGATTTCAGTTTGTGTCATTCATATAAACTTCTGTTCCAGCTGCTGGAGGAGAACATTGTCTCTTTTGTGAGGAACGAGCTGAAGAAGATCAAGATGGTTCTGAGTCCAGATGACCCAGAATGCTTAGAGAGTCAGGGGGAGGATGAGTATGATTATAAAGAGCAGAGGAGGAGCAGCAGAGAGGCATTTCTGAAGATCACACAGCACTTCCTGAGGAGAATGAAGGAGGAGGAGCTGGCTGAGTGTCTGCAGAGCAGTAAGAGGATTTTTCTAGAGGTTTAACTGCTTGATCACTGGAACATTCACTGATGTCTCAACAAATGGACCAAAATATGTTCAGACAAGGACATTAAATTCTGATCTGAACTTTATCAATCACTTATTGATTTATTTGTTGTGTCTTCATTCAGAACTTTTTGCTCCAGTTTGTCGGCGTCAACTTAAATCTAACCTGAAGGAGAAGTTCCAGTGTGTGTTTGAGGGGATTGCTAAAGCAGGAAAGCGGACCCTCCTGAATCAGATCTACACAGAGCTCTTCATCACAGAGGGAGGGACTGGACAGGTCAATGATGAACATGAGGTCAGACAGATTGAAATAGCATCCAGGAAACCACACGGACCAGAAACCACAATCAGATGTGAAGACATCTTTAAACCCTCACCTGGACGAGATGAACCAATCAGAACAGTGATGACAAAGGGAGTGGCTGGCATTGGAAAGACAGTCTTGACACAGAAGTTCACTCTGGACTGGGCTGAAGACAAAGCCCACCAGGACATACAGTTCATGTTTCCATTCACTTTCAGAGAGCTGAATGTGTTGAGAGAGAAAAAGTTCAGCTTGGTGGAACTTGTTCATCACTTCTTTCCTGAAACCAAAGAAGCAGGAATCTGCAGGTTTGAAGAGTTCAGGGTTTTGTTCATCCTTGACGGTCTGGATGAGTGTCGACTTCCTCTGGACTTCCACAACAATGAGATCCTGACTAATGTTACAAAGTCCACCTCAGTGGATGTGCTGCTGACAAACCTCATCAGGAGGAACCTGCTTCCCTCTGCTCGCCTCTGGATAACCACACGACCTGCAGCAGCCAATCAGATCCCTCCTGAGTGTGTTGACATGGTGACAGAGGTCAGAGGGTTCACTGATGAACAGAAGGAGGAGTACTTCAGGAAGAGGTTCAGAGACAAGGAGCAGGCCAACAGAATCATCTCCCACATCAAGACATCACGAAGCCTCCACATCATGTGCCACATCCCGGTCTTCTGCTGGATCACTGCTACAGTTCAGGAGGATGTGATGAAGACCAGAGAGGAGGGAGAGCTGCCCAAGACCCTGACTCAGATGTACATCCACTTCCTGGTGGTTCAGTCCAAAGTGAAGAACATCAAGTATGATGGAGGAGCTGAGTCAGATCCTCAGTGGACTCCAGAGAGCAGGAAGATGATTGAGTCTCTGGGAAAACTGGCTTTTGAGCAGCTGCAGAAAGGAAACCTGATCTTCTACAAATCAGACCTGACAGAGTGTGGTATCAATATCAGAGCAGCCTCAGTGTACTCAGGAGTGTTCACACAGATCTTCAAAGAGGAGAGAGGACTGTACCAGGACAAGGTCTTCTGCTTCGTCCATCTGAGTGTTCAGGAGTTTCTGGCTGCTCTTCATGTCCATCTGACCTTCATCAAGTCTGGAGTCAATCTGCTGTCAGATGAACAAACATTCTACCACCATGAACGTGCAGGGTCTAAACTTGTTGTCCAGTTGACAAAAGTCTTCAAAGACAGAGAACCTGAACTAACACATCTCCACCAGAGTGCAGTGGACAAGGCCTTACAGAGTCCAAATGGACACCTGGACTTGTTCCTCCGATTCCTCCTGGGTCTGTCACTGCAGACCAATCAGACTCTCCTACGTGGCCTGCTGACACTGACAGGAAGTGACTCAAAAACCAATCAGGTAACAGTTGAGTACATCAAGAAGAAGATTGAAGAGACACCTTCTGCAGAGAAAAGCATCAATCTCTTCCACTGTCTGAATGAACTGAATGATCGTTCTCTGGTGGATCAGATCCAACAGTCCTTGAGTTCAGGAAGACTCTCCACAGATAAACTGTCTCCTGCTCAGTGGTCAGCTCTGGTCTTCATCTTACTGTCATCAGAAAAAGATCTGGACACATTTGACTTGAAGAAATTCTCTGCTTCAGAGGAGGCTCTTCTGAGGCTGCTGCCAGTGGTCCAAGTCTCCAAGAAAGCTCTGTAAGTACAGAGATAGTGAAGTTTCTTCATCAATAAATACTCTGATATCTAACTTACTGTTTGTTTCCTTCCTGTGTCTCTTCAGACTGAGTGTCTGTAACCTCTCAGAGAGAAGCTGTGAAGTTCTGTCCTCAGTCCTCAGATCCCAGTCCGGCAGTCTGAGAGAACTGGACCTGAGTAACAACAACCTGCGGGATTCAGGAGTGAAGCTGCTGTCTGCTGGACTGGAGAGTCCACAATGTCCACTGCAAACTCTCAGGTCAGATCAAGCATGTCAGAAAAATGTGCGCACTTGTCTGAATGTGTGAATTAAAAAAAAAAAACAACTCTCAAATTCAAGTTTACGGATGTGTCATAAAGTTTTGTAGTTGTAGAAATATTTTGCGTATCTGTAATTAAAATCTGTGCAGGAATATTTTCTGTAGTTAGGTTTCACAAAGTGCAGCATGGGTCATTAAACCTGATGAATTGACTATTGATCAGGGTGCTGAGTCATTGGAAACATGAATTCTGAAGGACGATGAGTCAGCAGTTTGAGTCCAGCACAGAGGTTGTCTCATGTGAAGCTCAGTGGGATGAAGGACAAAACAAATTGGACCAAGCCAGGCTTCCTCTGTGTGAGCTGCCTCAACTAAACATGAACTCCAGGCAGAGATAACGGCATCACGACGGTGGTTATCAGCTTCCTTCCTTCCTTCCTCAACTAAGGTTTCCTTCATCAGGCTCTGTGCACGTTGTCATAAAAAGAGATGTTTGCTCCATCATTTGACTCTTTGTCACCACAAAAAGGACCAATCATGTCCCCCCTCCTTCAGTCCAGAGGAACAGGTTGTTATAATGGAGAGCTTTGGAGAATGTAAAAAATAAAAGAGGAAAATCAAGATGGTTGCTGCACAGAAGACGAGAGAGGAATGCTGGCAGAAAACGGCTGATCCTTTAAATCGTTCACTTCATATATTTGTTTCAGCACTCAGTCACTCTCAGAGCCTCTTGTTTATTTCTAACTGCACATTTGAGAGTCTGTAAAACATTAAACTTCATCCAGCAGGTTTAACATGAAACTCAGGAACTGGATTCAGGTCTGACACTGTCCCCTCATGAAGGACACATGACTGTGCTCTTACAGACGTGAAGACAATGAATGAACATCTACAACATGTTGATGGAACAGCAAAGATTTGAACACACCCTGAGAAGAGACTCAACATTTTAAAATAAATGTTCTTTTTCTTCTTCTTCTTCAGACTGAGTGGCTGTAACCTCTCAGAGAGAAGCTGTGAAGTTCTGTCCTCAGTCCTCAGATCCCAGTCCTCCAGTCTGAGAGAGCTGGACCTGAGTAACAACAACCTGCAGGATTCAGGAGTGAATCTGCTGTCTGCTGGACTGGAGAGTCCACACTGTGCACTGGAAACTCTCAGGTCAGATCAAGTTACTGTTTGTATTGACAAGCACAGAGACTGTATCACGTGCAGCTCTGGAGGATGAACTACGATGTAGGTTTGACAAAACAGCTTTATTTGTTCACTGAGGTTTCCTTCATCAGCCTCTGTGCAGATTCCAAAAGAAGAGATGTTTGGTTCATGAAAACTGTCCCTGCAAATAAGACAAGAGAGACATGCTGACAGAAAACTACGAGCCGATGATAAATACCAATAGACTCATCAGTTGTTCTATTAGCTGCAGTACCAGCAGTGTCAAATGAAACTGACAGTAAATCAGGACCAAACATGAAACCAGAATCCAAAGTGGTCTCTAGATTCTGTACCTTCATCATTCTTTTAGTGTGTTGAAGATCTCCTGTGTCAGATTTAAAGTGTTAATGTGACCTGAAGCAAACAGAGACAAAATGATTGATTACCAGCTAAAAGCAAGAAGGTTCCTGTGGCTGAAAACAACATGAAGCGTCAGGTTTGTTCTGCTGTGGTCACACGGCTTTGAATGTCTGGCTCAGCAGGTCTGCAGACGGAACGTATTCCCTCAGCTGAGAGTCTCGATCCTCATAGAGAAAACCATCAGGAGAAGAATTAAAGTTCAGTCTGAAACTGAACAGAACCTCATCTGGAGCAGGTCAGGTATGCAGTATCAGTTACCACAGAGACCGATCCAGGTTAAGAGAGAGACGCCTTCATAACACTGAAAACTGTTCTCGGCTCAACAGACCTGCTGACCATTGGTCTCTGTTTGGAGTTCAGCCCTCTGGTTGTGTTTTTCTCTTTTTGTTTTTTAAAACAAACAGCTGGTGGTGGTCATACAGTGGATTATGAGCTGTAGTTTTCCTGAGACCTCTTTGGCTGTCACAGTCCCTGTCACAACCCGGCCTGAGTGGGTAATCCTGACCACAACCAATCCTCAGATCAGGCAGCGATCGTCCCTCCCACCTGGCCTGGTGCTGCTCCACCCTTTGCTGACGGAGTGTCTCTGGGCTGGACAGAGTGGACAGGCCGGAGTCCACGGCACCACCTGCCGCCGGCTGCCCCTCCACACGCACTAAGCCTGGAAAAATTACTGATGCGGCAGGGCAGGGTTTGTTTTGACCAGAGAGAAAGGACTCATCAGGGAAGATGGCGACTGCAGGGTCCATCCAATGGCTGGACAGACTGCTGATGGCAGGTGCTGGTCCAGTCTCAGAGCTGGGTCTGGGTCCAGCTCACCAGAGAATGAAGCAAAGTGGTGCTTGATGTGTGTGGCCATCAGGAGGGATTGTGACAGCCTCAACCACAGACACAACCAGAGCTCCACAGAACACAGCCTTTATGGCTGACTCAAACTGTTCCTCTGAATATATCACACAACTCTGAGCTTTCAGTCAGTGGAACAGCAGCACAGCTGTGTTCTTACAGACATGAGGACAATGAATGGACGCCTGCGTGGAATGAGAGACGCTCAGTGAATTATTTCCTACCAGCTCAGTGTACTTGTAGCTGAAACTTCAGTGTCACTCACAAAGACAGAAAATTTTTGTTTCAGTCTCTCAGATTCTGAAACTTCACTGCTGAAAATATCTGAAGTATATTCAGATTATCTGTTTGCACAAAACCTTTTCAAACATGGAAAAATATTTCTACAGCTAAACTTTCATTTGTGAGATTTTCTAAATCAATCTCACACATTCAGATTCATGCATACTTTTTTTTCACATGTACACAAAAGATGATGTTCGACTGAAGGCTGTGAAATTATTTCTGAACATCATTTCACAAAAACTCATAATATCAATGAGCCTCATTTTCTCCCAGACTCATTTTTTGGATCATGTGACATTGGTTTCTGCATGTCTGTTTATTCCTGGTTCAGTGATGATTTATTGTCACATCTACAACATGTTTATGATGGAACAGCAAAGATTTGAACACATGCTGAGAAGAGACTCAACATTTGAAAATAAATGTTCTTCTTCTTCTTCTTCTTCTTCTTCTTCTTCTTCAGACTGAGTGGCTGTAACCTCTCAAAGAAAAGCTGTGAAGTTCTGTTCTCAGTCCTCAGATCTCAGTCCTCCAGTCTGAGAGAGCTGGACCTGAGTAACAACAACCTGTGTGGTTCAGGAGTGAAGCTGCTGTCTGCTGGACTGGAGAGTCCACACTGTGCACTGGAAACTCTCAGGTCAGATCAAGTTACTGTTTGTGTTGACAGATTTAAGTTAGTTCTGTACATTTAGAGATTCATTTAGTTTAAACAGTCTCTCTCATGTCAGGATTTGAATCTTTCACTCTGTGTTTTGTCTATTTTCAGATCTCTGACAGATTGATGATTTTGAATTTGTGAAATGATGATCAGAAATAATTTCCCAGTCTGCAGTTGTAGATCATCTTTTCTGTGCATGTCAGAAAAATGTGTGCACTTGTTTCAATGTGTGAATTAAGAAAAAAATCTCTCAAATTCAAGTTTGCGGATGTGTCATAAAGTTTTGTCGCTGTAGAAATATTTTGCGAATCTGTAATTAAAATCTGTGCAGGAATATTTTCGACAGTGAGGTTTCACAAAGTGCAGCATGGGTCATTAAATCTGATGAATTGACTATTGATCAGAGTGCTGAGTCATGGGAAACATGAATTCTGAAGGATGATGAGTCAGCAGTTTGAGTCCAGCACAGAGGCTGTCTCATGTGAAGCTCAGTGGGATGAAGGACAAAAGAAATTGGACCAAGCCAGGCTTCCTCTGTGTGAGCTGCCTCAACTAAACATGAACTCCAGGCAGAGATAACGGCATCACGACGGTGGTTATCAGATTCCTTTGTTAACTCAGGTTTCCTTCATCAGGCTCTGTGCACGTTCCCATAAAAAGAGACGTTTGCTCCATCATTTGACTCTTTGTCACCACAAAAAGGACCAATCATGTCCCCCCTCCTTCAGTCCAGAGGAACAGGTTGTTATAATGGAGAGCTTTGAAGAATGTAAAAAATAAAAGAGGAAAATCAAGACTGTTGCTGCACATAAGACGAGAGAGGAATGCTGGCAGAAAACTGCTGATCCTTTAAATCGTTCACTTCATGTATTTGTTTCAGCACTCAGTCACTCTCAGAGCCTCCTGTTTATTTCTAACTGCATATTCGAGAGTCTGAAACTTTAAACTTCATCCAGCAGGTTTAAACATGAAACTCAGGAACTGGATTCAGGACTGACACTGTCCCTTCATGAAGGACACATGACAGTGTTCTTATAGACATGAAGACAATGAATCAACATCTGCAACATGTTTATGATGGAACAGCAAAGATTTGAACACACGCTGAGAAGAGACTCAACATTTTAAAATAAATATTCTTTTTCTTCTTGTTCTTCAGACTGAGTGGCTGTAACCTCTCAGAGAGAAGCTGTGAAGTTCTGTCCTCAGTCCTCAGATCCCAGTCCTCCAGTCTGAGAGAGCTGGACCTGAGTAACAACAACCTGCAGGATTCAGGAGTGAAGCTGCTGTCTGCTGGACTGGAGAGTCCACACTGTGCACTGGAAACTCTCAGGTCAGATCAAGTTACTGTTTGTTGTGAAAACGTTGACGTCTTTCTTCAACCTCAGAAGTCCACACGTTTGACACATACATATATTGATTTGCAGATTTTTTTTCTCTCAATGTTCCTTTTATTAATGAAGTCTGGCTGAAATGGAAATCCTCATTTCTGTGTTGTTGTCATGTGATTTTGATTAGTGGATGTCACTTTATTCCTGATTCAGTCATGATTAATTACCACAAAAGTGTCGCTGAGGACCTTCAGGAAGTGAAGTGTCGAGTGTGAAGTCGTTGACCTCAAACACAGAAACTGTTGACAATTATTATGTGTTGTAAATCCTGCCACGTGATGCTGCTCATCCTGTCAGATCTCTGCGTTTTGAGAGCAATGATTTGACGGACACAGCAGGACCCTCAGATGATCTTCCATGTGTGTTGTTCTGTGTGTTTGCAGGCTGTCAGGCTGTCTGATCACAGAGGAAGGCTGTGCTTCTCTGGCCTCAGCTCTGAGATCCAACCCCTCCCATCTGAGAGAGCTGGACCTGAGCTACAATCATCCAGGAGACTCAGGAGTGAAGCTGCTGTCTGCTGGACTGGAGGATCCTCACTGCAGACTGGACACTCTCAGGTATGAAGAGGCTGCTGCAGCCACAGTCAGTCAGTGTGAAAGAGGAGGAAGAGCTGGAAACACGTTGTCTGTCTTTTTGGTTGATGGTGGATGTGAGTGAGACATGAACAATCACACCTGTAGGAAATCTTTGTCCTTTGATCACAACATGAACACTGGTCGAACATGAAAAGGACATATTTGTGTTGGAGGTCTCAAGGAGAACATCTCCAGGAACAAACATGATGATGACCTGTTGGTCATAATTGATGCAGTTTGGACAGATCTCTGCATGGAAAAAGAACTGTCTGTCAGTTTGACAAATGTCCTTTTTGTCCTCAAAAGACATAAAAACAAGCTTCCAATAAGTCCAAAGCAGTTCTATTTAGTTCAAACTGCTGGAACCTGACAACCACAGGACAGAGCAGGACTTTTGAGATGCTTCATTCAAGTGTTTTTCTCAAAATGCTGGACTGTTCCTTCATTAGTGGAGAACAATTGGACTGAACATGGTCTTCACAGCAAACATGGCTTGTAAATATTTCCATGTGCAGACATCAAGTGGCTCTTCTTGTTCTGGTGAACTTCAGGAAGTTTGATTTCCACACAACAGAGTCATGATGACTTGTCTCAGATATTGAATTTATTGACAGTATTCACACTTCTAATGAACACATGAAGCATCGTTACATATGGGACATGACGAGGAGAACCGTGTCCAATAATCAATGATTAAAGCTCTGTTGGTTTGTCGAGTGAAGACAAAGTCAGACTGATTATTGATCATCACAGGTGGGAGAGCGAGAGAGCGATCAATGAGTGAAGCAGCTTAGAATAGAAGTCAGCAACAGATTGAAATGAGGAAATGAGCTGATGAAGGCAGATTTAATGATGAGAGAGAATCAGTGTCGCTGTCAGTGTCTGAGCAGAGCTGAAGAGGTTTAGGGGCAGCAGGGAGAAGCAGGCCGGATCAACATATTGTGTTTGTGTGTATGAGAGTGATGTAACGTCCATGTTTGCATGCTGAAAGAGGAGGTGCTGCTCTGACCCCCCTCCTCCTTTCAGGGTGGAGCCTGCTGGAGTCCGATGGTTGAGACCAGGTCTGAGGAAGTGTAAGTGTGTCTTTAATTTGACTGATGAAAACAAAGCAGAGCACGTTCAGCCATCTTCAAACTGTGACATCACTGATTCACATCTCTGATGTCATCATCAAACTGTCCGTCAATCAACAGATGATGGATCAATAACTGCAGCTGTTTTCTTCTTCTCTCCATTAGATTCCTGTGAACTCAAACTGGACACAAACACAGTGAACAGAAACATCAAACTGTCTGACAACAACAGGACGATGACGTATGTGAAGGAGTGTCAGTCATATCCTGATCATCCAGACAGGTTTGACTGGTGGCCTCAGCTGCTGTGTGGAACTGGTCTGACTGGTCGCTGTTACTGGGAGGTCGAGTGGAGAGGAGGAGTTGATGTATCAGTGAGTTACAGAAGAATCAGAAGGAAAGGAGACAGTTCAGAGTGTGTGTTTGGATGGAATGATCAGTCCTGGAGTCTGTTCTGCTCTCATGGTCGTTACTCTGTCCGTCACAATAAGAGAACAATGTCCATCTTCTCCTCCTCCTCCTCCTCTGTCTCTCACAGAGTAGGAGTGTATGTGGACTGTCCTGCTGGCACTCTGTCCTTCTACAGTGTCTCCTCTGACTCACTGATCCACCTCCACACCTTCAACACCACATTCACTGAACCTCTTTATCCTGGCTTTGGGTTCAGGTTCTGGTCCAGGTCTGGTTCCTCAGTGTCTCTGTGTCCTCTGTAGGAGGGAGAGTCTCCTCCTGTTGGAGAAACACTGCTGAACAGATCAGTTGAGTCTGTGCAGGATCTCAGTCACATCAGTCTTTCAGGTTATTGGAATAAATTGATCAATGAACTTTGTTGAAAATGATTGAAAAGATTCCTCATTTAGAATCAGAATCAGAAAAAGCTTTATTGCCAAGTACGCTTTTACACATACGAGGAATTTATTCTGGTGAAATTGGTGCATGACACATCTACTAAAATAAGAGCATGAAATATAACATTTTAAATATATATACACAAGTCTGTTTTTGTTGTTGCTATTTACCGGAAACACAGTTCTGTTTTTCAGAAAGAAGTCCAAGTTAGTTAATGTAATGCATAGAGTTATATTTATATCAGTCAATGTGACATTTACTTTGTGAACTTCTTCCACTTCCTGTCCTTTAATGATGACAGCTGTGATCATTAAACTGTGGAATCACTGTTGACTTGAACCTGCAGCTGTGTGTTGATTTTATTCTGGATCTTGTTCCAATCAAAGCTGAATGTTGCTGTGAGTGTTTTCTGGTCTTTCTTCAGGTCAGAACTGCTGACCGGACTCAGCTGAAAGATACGAGAAACGTTTCTGATGCTGTTGTCCATAAAGAAATGTTTTGGGGGTTTTTTGGGTTTTTTTTTTGCAGTTTGGTGTAGAAGAATTCAGTTGGTCTTCACAGAGCCATGACTGGAACCACATCCAACACCTTTGGTGATTAACTGGAGCACTGACTGCGAGCCAGACCTGATCATCGACATCAGTGTTGGACCTCAGCGATGCTCTGGTGTCCGACTGGGATCAAACAGCAGCTTCAATATCTGCTGGAAAGGCTGAGCGCAGAAGACTGGAGGTTGATGTGGCAGCACAGGCATGAACACAGTGTCACAGTCACGTTAATCACACACTGAGTGAAAGTTCAGCCGTCCACACACTTTTGGCCACAGTGTGACAAAAAGCCAAAGCGCAGACTGAGATGAAGCTGCTCTCTTTAGTTCAGTGAAGGTGTTTTGTCCTGTCAGGTTTTGAGTCACCGACACCTTCATGAAACTGTGCAGATTGTCGAGTTCTTCCAGTCCAGCAGGGGGCAGCATCATCTCACTGATGAAGAGGAGGGAGCCCACGTGAAGAATCAAAGTGAGTCAGATGAATGGAAACACCACAGAGTCCAGATTTCACACTGAAGAAAACTGTGAACGTTGAGAGGAAACACTCGAACAAACGCTGGTTTTCCTGCAAAATCTCTGCTTAATATTCAAAACCTTCCTCTAAAATTCAAACCTCTCTCAATGTTTTCCACAAAATATTTCACATTTTCACCATTTTACTGCAGTGTCGTATTGACTGAGTCTCTGTGTGTTTTTGTGTGTATTTCTGTGTGTTGTTGTGTGTTGTGATGTGGCTCTGTCCTCCAAACGTTTGAAATGTCACTTTTTCTTCTTAAATTAGGACTTTTTGTACATTTTATCTTCTAAATTGTGTGATTTTATTGTCAAATGTTGTGTTTCTTCCTCTGTGTGTTTTAAAGGTTGTGTGTCTGTGTGTGTCGGTGTGTGTTGTGCCTTTTGTGCATCAGTGTGTCCTTGTTGCTGTTGTCATGAGGACGTTGATCATGTGATCAGCTGATTCTCTCACTTTAAACTCAGTCAGACGTTCCATCATCACTTTCAGCCTCCTGAACACACAAACACACGGTGAGTCTCTTCCGCTTTGATCACATTCATGAAATCAGATGAACTTTTGTTCCTTTTAATCCAAACTTTACTGTAAACTGATTTCATTCAGTCACAGCTGAAATCACTCAGTCGTTTGTTGGTGCTGAATTTTTGAACCAAGCTGCATTTAAATCATCAGGTTGGTCCATTTGGTGTTTATTTAAAGTTTCTGTTCAATAGGTTGATCTGAAAAATGTCAAATTTCATCTTAAAACTGCAGAACTTTGGTCAAAAATTCAGTCGATCGATCAACTGAAGACACGATGTTCATACAAACGGGCTGTTTCTGCTGCTGTTTAATGTCTGAATATTGATTTCAGACAAAAGGTCTTAATGTTTTATTTTGAAGGTTTGAATCAGGTGTGAAAGGTGTGAAAGTGGAGAAGTATTTCCCAGACAAAGAGCTGTTCATGGAGTCAGTCAGGTCAAACATGAAGCGCAGAGGGAAAGGAGGTCTGTCTGAACAGGAAGTGTACAGGCTGAGGACATTTG
>NC_135096.1:18694247-18701747 GCF_051107435.1 Chaetodon auriga | reverse complement strand
GTGTGTGTGTGTGTGTGTGTGTGTGTGTCAGCATTTGTGAAAACCACACACACACACACACACACACACAGTGTGAATATTTCATGTGCTGTGACAGCTCTTGTCAGACCTCACGTGTCACTCTGCCTCTCTCGCCCTCTCTCACTCTCTCTCTCTCTCTCCCACTCTCTCTCTCTCTCTCTCTCTCTCTCTCTCGCCCTCTCTCTCTCTCTCTCTCTCTCTCTCGCCCTCTCTCTCTCTCTCTCTCTCTCTCTCTCCCTCTCTCCCTCTCTCTCTCTCTCTCGCCCTCTCTCTCTCTCTCTCTCTCTCTCGCCCTCTCTCTCTCTCTCTCTCTCTCTCTCACCCTCTCCCTTTCTCTCTCTCGCCCTCTCTCTCTCTCTCTCTCTCTCTCTCTCTCTCTCGCCCTCTCTCTCTCTCTCACCCTCTCTCTCTCTCGCCCTCTCTCTCTCTCACCCCCTCTCTCTATCTCTCTCTCGCCCTCTCTCTCTCTCTCTCTCTCTCTCACCCTCTCTCTCTCTCGCCCTCTCTCTCTCTCTCACCCTCTCTCTTTCTCTCTCTCGCCCTCTCTCTCTCTCTCTCTCTCTCTCTCTCTCTCTCTCTCTCTCTCACCCTCTCTCTCTCTCGCCCTCTCTCTCTCTCTCTCTCACCCTCTCTCTCTCTCTCTCTCTCTCTCTCTCACCCTCTCTCTCTCTCTCTCTCACCCTCTCTCTTTCTCTCTCTCGCCCTCTCTCTCTCTCTCTCTCTCTCTCTCTCTCTCTGGTTGAGGTGCAGCGGTGAAGCTAACGAGCTCGGTTTGCAAATGAAGCCGTCATCCATCACGACACACACACACACACGCAGAGTTTTTTTTCAAGCTGCAGTCATTGGGGGAGCAGAGGGAGGGAGGCCTCCGTCTCTTCGTCTTGTTCTCTTAAGGTGGAATGGTTGCTTCACCATCAATGAGTCGTTTGTTGCGTTACGCACCTTTAACACACATTACGTTACTGTAAGGTTTGGGCTTTAGGACTGATGGGACCAGCTTGGACCCGGACTGATCCAGTCTGGGTCAGACATGACAGACAGACCACATGTTGATGCCCGGCCAATCACAGCCTGAGGACGAACCTCATGTAAACGACTCCCTCTGGGGGCTCTGCTCTCATTGGCTGTCCACATGTCTCCTCGTGTCCAGGAGGTGGTGCTGTACTGTCTGGAGCGGCGGATCTGTGACGTTAACCATCGAGACAACGCCGGGTACTGCGCCCTGCACGAGGCCTGCGCCCGCGGCTGGCTGGGCATCGTACGCCACCTGGTGGAGCACGGAGCCGATGTCAACTGCAGCGCTCAGGACGGGACCAGGTACGAGGCGTCGCAGGTTTAGACCTGCCAGGATCGGGATCTGGCAGCTGCTCAGGACTAAACGCTGTAGACAGAAGATGTGTGTGAGGTTTTGTCTCAGGTCGTCGTTCGTGGGCGCACAGCGACCTTTGTAACGAACAGTAAAGTGGAATATTTCTGGGAGTTCAAAGCACCTGCATTGAAAACATCCAACAGCTACACATATTTAAGATTTTTAAGATGAATTCTGAGATTAATTTTGAAGATAAACTGCTGAACAAATCAACATTTTCAGGTCAAATTGAAGTAAATGTATGTTTAGATTATAATCGCATCATGTGTCCAAATCACAAGATCTTAATCTCAAACTTTAGTTGAAGGTTTGCTTTGATTGGTCAAATGATAACTGAAGTGTGTGGAGGTGGGTCACAGAGAGAAGTGGATCGTCTGCATAGAAACGAATCCTGATCAGACCTGAACAGCTGCTCGTGCTCCTTTTATCAGCTCACTCCTAATATTTTATTGATTGGATGATTTCTGTGACGCATCGATAATCAGTAGGTCGATGAAACGTCAGAGCACACTGAAACATGACCGACGCAGCGTGTCCGAGGGGACGTCTTCAAATGTCCAACAGTCCAAAACCCAGAACTTCAGTGTACTATGAATCAGAAAACAGATAATCTGAGACGTTTTTTACTGAAGCGATTGATTGATGATCAAAACTGATGAATGTAAGGAAAATAAATTCCACTTCCTGTTTTCAGGCCGCTGCACGACGCCGTGGAGAACGACCATGTGGAGGTGGTGCGTTACCTGCTGGCCTGCGGCGCCGACCCCACCCTCACCTCTTACTCTGGACGAGGACCAATCAACATGACCCACAGCGCTGCCATGGAAACCTTCCTGGAGGGTAGGAGGGGAAGGAGGGGGCAGTAGAACGTGTGTGTCCTGATCTACTGCTGACTGGAACACACACACGCACACACACAATTTCATCAATTCATCAAGAGAAGACAAGAAAACAGCTGGTCATTGATGAAGGTCTTCAGAGTCGAGACGACTTTGTCCTCGTAACGTTGGAAATCTCAGATTTTTACACATTTTTTAACAGTGATGCTAAAATTTATAGAAATGAATCTAAAAAGTGTGAAAGAACAGATGATAGAAAAAGAAACGAGAGAGAAAGAAACAGATTTAGAGCGAGAGAAACGTCAGTCAACAAGAAGGAAATAGACGAGGAAAGTGTGTGTGCGTGTGTGTGTGTGTGTGTGTGTGTGTGTGCGTGTGTGTGCGTGCGTGTGTGTGTGTGTGTGCGTGCGTTTGTGTGCGTGTGTGTGTGCGTGCGTGTGTGCCTGTCTGATTACCATTCCCTGCCTGTATTTGTTCTCTTTCTCCGTGTCTTTCTCTCTCTCTCTCTCTCTCTCCAGAGGGGTTTAATGAGGCTTGGCTGTTGAATCCCAGAACAGCTTACTGCCACACACACACACACACACACACACACACACACACACACACACACACACACACACTCCTGCCAGCATCCGTCTACTCAGCGCCAAGCGCCGCGGCGACAAGCCGGCACCGTCTGAGCACAAACACTCATCTTCTTCTTCCCGTCTTCAGTGTGTGTGTGTGTGTGTGTGTGTGTGTGTGTGTGTGTGTGTGTGTGCTGTTTTCATCTCGCTGCCTTCATCCTCTCTGATTGGTCGGCTCTTTGATCGACCACGAAAGCCACTGACTCTCCGTCTCTCTCTCTCTCTGCAGACTATCTGGCCGACCTCCAGGGAAGGTCGGAGGGCGATCCAGGAATCTACTGGGAGTTTCACGGCAGCTCAGTGTGCGGTTAGTCCACACGCTGGGACACGACCACGAGGACAAAACCGTCAGGGGACACCGACGGGACGGTTAGGAAGGATAAATAATTTAGGATTAGAGGAAGTTCACCGAGATGAAAAGAAATATGGCCAACCTGACCCTGAAAGAAGCAGGTCAGACCAGGACCAGGACCAGGTCAGGGTCAGGGTCAGGGTCAGACTGAAAGATCAGGACTAAAGGGACGACAGTTAAACTCCTCAGGACTAAAACCAGTTAGGACACTCTGAACTGAACTGAGGTTTAACCAGTTTGGACTAAACCACTGAAACGATCGTTTACTGCTGAAGCTCCTGAGACTAAAGTCCGTCCAGTCTCATCAAAAATGTCCTTCTGACGTTGATCTTTCGTGTTTTCGCAGAGCCGTCCAGCGAGCGAGGAGCGTACAACATACTCGCTGACCCGCCGGGCCCTGAGGAGGAGGAGGAGGATGAAGAGGAGGACGAGGATGAGGAGCAACGTGCCAGGAGGGAGGTGTTTGAGTTCGAGCTGTCCGACCGGCCGCTGCTCCCCTGCTACAACATTCAGGTGTCGCTGTCTCAGGGGTGAGTTGGACCGAAGGCGAAGGACGAGGGTCGTGAACCAATGTTTGAAACGGTCGTTTAGGTTTGAATCGCAAAGAAATCCACGTTCGATTCACAAAAGCAGACGTTCTGTGACTGAATGTTCTGTTTTTTAACCGAGAAAAACTGTTTAAATCCGACAAATCATCACGTCCGCTGGAAACAAGTCCTGACTGAAGGACGTCGGGCTGAACGTGTTTGACTAAAGGGACAAAGACCGAAGAAGGACAGATCAAACGACCTCTGAGGGAGTGACTCACTACAGACGCCGTGATGACCGGGTGACCAGGTGACCAGGTGTGAACTCAAAGGAACTTCGACTGTTCCTATCAGGACAAATGGAACCACCCGTGAAGGGACGAGCTGTGGACACATGTGAGACCGGAGAGACGAGGACGGGACGAACCAGAGCTGCAAGTTTGACAGAACTGGAACCAAACATGGAGGACAAATGGAACAGGGACGAAAAGGTCAAACACGGGACGGAATCAGGACTAAATGAAGCTGACGAAGAGGAAGAGGAAGGAACAAAGACCACGCACGCACGCACGCACGCACGCACGCACGCACGCACACACACACGCACACACACACCTTGTCTTTTCTTATTCACACTCTTTTTCCTCTTTCACACTCACATTCTTCCTCAGTGTTGTTCCAACACATCTCGCCATTTTTCACACTCACACACACACACACACTCACACACACACACACACGGTCCAATTAAGGTGGTGGGACGCCGGCGTAGAAAAGAAGGAAGGGGAGAGCAGCGGAGGAGAGAGTGGATGGGGGGGGCGAGAAAGGACAAAATAAACCCTCAGAGGAGGAGATGGAGAGAAAGAGAGCGAGATAAAGGGAGGACAGACGGAGAGGTCGTTAACGAGGATGGCATCGCCGTGGTGACGCAGCTAATTGGCTTCCACTTCGTCTTCCTCCCCTGCCGCCTTTCTCCTCCTCCCTCTCTCTCCTCCTCCCTCTCTCTCCTCCCCCCTCTCTCTCCTCCCCCCTCTCTCTCCTCCTCCCTCTCTCTCCCCGTCTCTCTCGCTCATTTTTTCCTCTTGTGTCTGATGTAGTATTAATGGCTCCTCCCGGGTACAAGGCCACCGGGTACCCGCACGCACACACACACACACACACACACACACACACACACACACACACACACACACACACACACACACACACACGCACACACACACGCATTTCATTGGGTTGTTTAACATTCCAGCAGCAACCAGCTTTAAAGCAACATGTGGCCTTGTCCACTGCTGTGTGTGTGTGTGTGTGTGTGTGTGTGTGTGTGTGTGTGTGTGTGTTTTAAACTTCCTTTGCCCTTGACATACACACACGCTCGCGCACATTGACAGACATTGTGAATCAATAACGGCTCCGTTGATGTCGAGGCTGTCTTCAGCTGCAGCAGCAGAATAAAAGACAAACCGTCTCCGTCTCCGTCTCCGTCGTCCCTCTCTGACATTTATCGAAGACAAAATTCAACTTTTGCCTCGATTGAATGTTTAATCTAGAATAACTCGTTTCGTCTCCTCTGACATTTGTTTTGTCTCAAACTGAAGCACAGAAACAAGAAAAAATATCAAGAGCTTTTTAGTATTTTAATATTTCTCAAACATCCGAAATGAGGAACAAACAATAAGAAGACCTCACCTGATTGGTGGAGTGACACCATGAAGCAAACTGCTATAATCACAGATGGTGAATTTCCCTCAAAGGGACTGAGTCTGTCCAGCAGACCGTCCTCAGACCCTTGAATCAGATGAGGACAAAGTCCCTTTAATGGAATAAAACAGAAGTGCTGCGTCTGTTCTGGATGATCTGCACCAAATGCGATGTCGTCCTCCATCTTGGAGTCCGCTGGGCTCGGGTCGCTCAAAGGTCGCACTGTGAAGATGGCTTGCAGTTGGTGAGAAATGCGGTCAAAATTCACAGAGATTGAAATTACATGAGAGCATTACGAAGAATGACTTTGTCTCTGCGAGCGAATCAGTTGATGGCAGCAGTTGACAGATTTCAGTCCAAATTGTTGTTTCTGTAAATTCTTGTGTGACGGAGAACTTTCCTTTTCAAGGTTCTGTGTTTTTTTTAATGTTTTAAATCCCTGATATTCACTCAGATGTAACTAAGATGGTAGAAATACCGAGGTCAAGAATCCAAATTCTCACTTGTCAATTCTCTGTTCCCCTTCTCCTCCTCCTCCTCCTCCTCCTCTCGCTCTTTCCTCCAGCCCCAGGAACTGGCTCCTCCTGTCCAACGTCCTGGGTCGACTCCGGATGACGTCTCGGTCTTTCCGGCGCCTCTTCCCGCAACTCAACGTGCAGTCCATTCCTGAGGACGAGTTCTACCGGCAGGCGTCCCTGTCGCAGCTCCTGACGGGTCCTGATGAGCAGGAGCTGGCCTCCTTCAGGCCAGACATCAAGGACCCTTTGGAGCTGGTCGAGGCCACCCCCGAGCTGGCCGGCATGCTTGGCTCCTCCCTAGAGTTTGTGGACACTCGTTGGGACTCCCTGGAAGCTTCGCCACCCACAACGCCGCCTCTACTACCATCACTAAGACCATCACAAAGATTGTCACTTCGACCACCACAACGCATGCCGCCATTATTACCACCACAGCAACAGCGGACAGCAGAAGTTGGTGCTAACGTGGACAATATGTTGCAAAATAGGAGTCCAGAGTCTGGACAGTTACAAGGATTTAAAAATCTGGGATTTTCTACTTTGGCAGCTAAAATAGAAACCAGAATGGATGCTAGCATTTGGGAACCACAACAGCTAGGAAGTAAAAAAGCTGGCGTTCCTATTCCTGCAAAGCCGAACTTGGCAATGAATGCAAACATGTGGGAACTGCAAAGACAGCAAAGTAAGAATATTGCGATTGCTAATGCTGCTAATCTGGACTCTAAAATTGACTCTAGCATGTGGGAACCACAAAGACAACAAAGTAAGAATACTTGGATCCCTAATTCTCCTAATTTGGACTCAAAGATTGACTCTAGCATGTGGGAACAACAACCACAACATAGTAAGGATACAGGGATTGCTAATTCTGATAATCTGGACTCTAAAAGGCACTCTATGGCGTGGGCACAAGAACAGCAAGGAAATAAATCCTCTGGCAACACTCCTGTCAGGTCTGACCTGGCAGTTGGTGCTAGCATGTGGGAACCACAGCGACTACGAAGCAGGAACGCTATCAATTCTGACACCAAAGTGGACACTTCTCCACCAGAGCCACAGCGAATACGAAATAAGAACACGGCTAATCCAGCAAGCTCAAATGGTACAGTAGATGTTAACGCATGGAAACGGCAAAATCAAGGGAGTAAGAGTGATAGGACTTTGGACTCCACAAACCCAGGCAGTTCAATTGATGGTAGTGTTTGGGAACCACAACGACTCCGAAGTAAGAATGCAGGAATCACAAGCCCTGTGAAGCCAAATGCTACAGTGGATGCTAACATGTGGGAATGCCAGGGAACAAAGAGAGTGGCTTGCAACAGCGCAGCACCCAAAGAGGAGGCTAATTCCTGTGACAACCAAGGTCAGGGAGGTAAGACCATAAAGGTGGATGCTGCCTGGCAAAGGAACTTGGGAAATGTCAGAGTCCACATCAGGGATCTTGGGATGAAAGTGGCAGGAGGTCCCATCCGGAGAGACGTACAAAAAGAGCAAGGGAAGGCTGCTGGGAAGGGCGCCAGGGTTAAAGCGAGGTCATGACCACACAA